>NW_027210679.1:1382500-1400000 GCF_029030835.1 Brachyistius frenatus | reverse complement strand
AATGTCTCTCTGAAGAAAACTTCTCCGCCTCAGACGGTTGTCTCACCACCTACCCCAGGCTCCGCCCCGTCCCCAGTAGAACACACCCCTCCATCTTCAGGCCCCTCCTCTTCCGGCATGATAAGCCCCGTCTCTCCTGTCAGCCAACAGGACGGATGGCAGGTAAGGTGACCTCTGACCCCATGTAGAACTACATATGTGTTTTCATTGGTTCAAAGAAATTTATAAACTGAAAGGAAATGAAGCGGCGAATTAAATGTATGTTCGGTTTCCGTAAAAAAAACCCGTCAGGGAGCCCTGAAAGGAGTTAAAAGAAAAACTAAGGTGAAAGAGTGAAAGGACAGGAAGAGGAATTATTATTATTATTATTTTCCGTTCCGTTTCCCTTCATTGTTTCCGTTCATTGTTTTTGTTTATTGTTTCCGTTCATTGTTTTTGTTCATTGTTTCTGTTTTTTTTTCTGTTTATTGTTTCCATTCATTGTTTTTGTTCATTGTTTCTGTTTTTTTTTTCCTGTTTATTGTTTCCATTCATTGTTTTTGTTCATTGTTTCCGTTCATTGTTTCCATTTATTGTTTCAGTTAATTGTTTCTGTTTTTTTTTCTGTTTATTGTTTCCATTCATTGTTTTTGTTTATTGTTTCCGTTCATTGTTTCCGTGTCCTCCTGTCGCTGCAGCTCTGCGGTGGTTAAAGTTTGATCAGCTGTTATTTGAGCTGTCAGCTGATCGTTTGTTTGTGAGCAGCAGAGCGAGTGTTCACAGTTCTGATGTGAAGTCGGGTTCATGTTGGATCGCTCTGTACAATTATATCTTAATATTTTTTTAACATCAAGTTCAGTTAAAATAATAGACTAATTTTCATTTTAACTCAATAAACTAATAAACTGGATGGAGATGATTTAATAATCATTTATTTGGTTCATAATCGTTTATTTAAAGTGATCAAAAAGTCATCAACCTTCATATGAATACGACTGCACCTGAAGACACCACGAGCTCTGAAGGATTCTACTGAGCAGAATGTGTTTGTTTGTTTGTTTACATGTTTGTTTGTTTACATGTTTGTTGTTCAGGTGCACACCGACCAGGACAGCGGGAAGAAGTTTTATTACCATCCTGTCACCAGACAGACCACCTGGTCCGCCCCCCGCCGGACGGAGACATGGACCAGTCTGGGCAGCAGACCTCCCTTCTGTCCCCCACCTCCTCTCAGGTAGGAAACACCTGAGTTATCAAGTGTGGACACTGAGACACGGTGGACACTGAGACACTGGCGTCCTCTTGCTTCCTGTCAGGGTTCTGGCTGGGAGACGCTGCTGGACGAAATCTCAGGGAGGTTCTACTACCACAACCCCTCCACAGGGGACACTTCCTGGGCCATGCCGGAGCTGCCGTCCCCCTCGCCTGCCTCGTCTCCCTCGTCCCCGCCTGAATCCACGGCCGGCAGGAAGCCCGACAACTGCCCGGTACGTCCCGAGAGTCCGGATCAGATCCAGGACTAGTACAGATCAGAACAGGGACAGACATGTCCAACACGTCCAACACATTCAACATCAACAGGGACAGACAGGTCCAGTTTATAAAAGCTCTGTCAGGTTTTATTTAATATCGACTACAGAAGAGTTCATATCGGGTGAAACACGTCGTTTGACGTCTGTTTGAAACGCTGTTTCCTGTTTCCTGCATCCTGCATCCTGTTTCCTGTTGGTTTGAAGCCTCCGCTGCCGGAGGAAGACTATCCCGGCGGCGCCCCCACTAATGACACCGTCTTCACCGCGGTACGACACAGACACGACATCTCGACACCTGTTTCCATGGTTACCGCAGGACAGACAGATGTCCAGCTTATCCGGTCTAATCACCAGTTTGTTCCTGGTTCTTTTCCCAGAATCCTCAGCAGCACGTCAGTCTGATCCCCCGAGCTCAGCTGGACCTGAGAGAGCCGAACAGCTCGCAGTGGAGGCAGCAGGAGGTAAGCAATCAATCAATCAATCAATCAATAATCAATAGTCTATAATTAATCAATCAATCAATCGATCAATCAATGTGTACCTTTCCTCGACTCATTGACTGGTTTATTTATTACAGCCCCTGCCGGTGCCCCAGAGGATGATTGGAAACGGAGTATCAGAGGAGGTCAGGAAGTGGAGACACAGCGTCGCCGAGGAAGTGAGTACCACCGACTGTTACCGGACAGGACCAGCAAACAGAACCTCTCAGTCTGGATTACAGTGGACAGTTCTGGTCCTGGTCCTGGTTTTGGTTCTGATCACTTAAAGTATGAAAATTCAGTTTGACCCGTTTCAGGAAGTTCATGACGACGTTTTGTGTTTCAGACTTTTGGACCGAGTCACCGCAGGAACGTCTCTGACATCACAGACATATCCAACCGTAGACCGTCCCCCGACAGCTCACCGGTACACCTATCTCACTGTCTCACCTGTCTCATTATCTCACTGTCCCACCTGTCTCACTGTTCCAATGTCTCACCTGTCATCATTCATTCACTCATTGGTTGACGCCCTGTGTGATGTCATCATGTTCTCCCTCATCAAGCTCACTGATGGGTTCAGACTGAAGAGGAATCTGTCCGATCGGAGCACAGGCTCCCACCAGCTGCATGTAGGTCCTGGCCCCTGATTGGCTGTTGGAGTTACTGGGTGTCTGTTGGGGTGTTTCTGTCAAGAGTTTGGTGAAAGTTACTGTGGCGACGGTGTCAGATCTTGGTGTGGTTGCCTTGGAAACGTGTTAGCAGGCGTGTTTCTACTAACATGAAGTCTCAACGAGAATCCAACGTTTTATTCACCTGAAGGGACCTTTCCGTCTGTGGTTCACCTGTCTGTCTGTAGTTCTCCTGTCCGTCTGTGTTTCTACTGTCCATCTTTACTTCACCTGTCTGTCTGTTCACCTGTCTGTGTGTCTGTCTCCATAGTGTCACATGCTGGAGAAAGCAGGAATCCTCAACAAGACCAAAGTGGCAGATCATGGTAAAAAGATCAGGTGAGAGGAGGAACAAGGAAGGGTTTGTTCATCTGTTTGTTGTTCATGTTGATGATGTTGTTGTTGTTGTTGTTGTTCAGGAAGAACTGGAGTCAGTCCTGGACCGTCCTCCACGGAGGGATCCTCACCCTCCACAAAGACCCAAAGTCCACTCCGACTGGGAACGCTGTAAGAACACGAGCTGGAACCGATCTGTGATTTACTGACACCAGAACGTGTTTCAGTTTAATGATCTAAAATATGTTGATTCAACTTTATCAAAGATTTAATTGAAATTGAAGGAGGGGATTAAAATCTGTCAGTTTGAATACACTGATGATGGTGATAGTGATGAGGAGGATGATGATGAAGGCTCGTTTCCCTCAGGGTAAGGCCTCCCAGATCGTTCCAGAGTACACGGTCGACCTACGAGGGTCTTCGGTGGTTTGGGCCGCCAAAGACAAGTCATCCAAGAAGAATGTTCTGGAGGTACGTCACCATGGATACGATAGAGTCTCCGTTACCATAGGTACAGACAGTCATATGAGTTCCACATCTCCGTTACCATGGTTACATTCGTAGGGGGTTCCACAACTCGGTTACCGTGTCAGGGGTTCCGTGTCATGTGTTACCACGGTTACGATAGCACCCTTATCACGGTTGCCGTGGTTACAGGACTCCTCTCCCTGACAGCACACACTCTACACACTTCATAACACACTGTTTACACACTAACACTACATGGTTGCCGTGATGTTGGCGTAACCACGGAAACAACAGCATAAACAGTGTGTGTTTGTGTGTAAACACGTTGCTTGTGTGTAAATAGTGTGTCTGTGTGTAAACAGTGTGCTTGTGTGTAAACAGTGTGTGTCTGTGTGTAAACAGTGTGTGTCTGTGTGTAAACAGTGTGTGTTTGTGTGTAAACAGTGTGTGTCTGTGTGTAAACAGTGTGTGTTTGTGTGTAAACAATGTGTGTTTGTGTGTAAACACGTTGCTTGTGTGTAAATAGTGTGTGTCTGTGTGTAAACAGTGTGCTTGTGTGTAAACAGTGTGTGTCTGTGTGTAAACAGTGTGCTTGTGTGTAACCAGTGTGTGTCTGTGTGTAAACAGTGTGCGTTTGTGTGTAAACAGTGTGTGTTTGTGTGTAAACAGTGTGTGTTTGTGTGTGCAGCTGAAGACTCGTCAGGGCTGTGAATATCTGATGCAGTACGACACGGAGAGCATCATCACTGATTGGTTCAAAGTGATCCAGGACGCCATCAGACAGCTGGTGACACTACACACTACACACTCTACACACTACACAATACACACTACACACAGTAGTTGTGGTCCTGCCTGTTTGTGTGTTTGTTTGTTTGTGAGTTTGTGTGTTTTTGTGTTTGTGTGTGTGTGTTTGTGAAGTTGTGTGTTTGTGAGGTCTGAGGTCTGAGGTCAGGTTGTATTTCAGGAACAGGAACATGTGAGTGAAGACGAGGACGAAGCTTCTTCAGACAAAGAGGACAAAGACAGGAAGAGGACATGTGAGTCTTTGACATCACATCCTGTTTAGATTTATTGGTTTATTATTCTTTATTTGTTTACTTGGAATTAAATGTATTTCATGTCGTTTGACCTTCTTTTAATATTTGTTTTGGATTGACTTCCTTTTAAAACCGGATCAGTTCCTCAGTCTGATGTTTCTTCTTCTGCTGCTGTTCAGCCAACAGGACTTCTTCCGGGTCCGGGTCCGACTCCGAGCAGCGCCGAGTTCGGACCAAACTGCGGCGCTTCCTGCAGCGCAGGCCGACGCTGCAGAGCGTCAAGGAGAGAGGATACATCCGAGGTAACGATTCAGAGCAGAGCTGCAGGTCTGAACCCGGCCGACCTGCCGGCAGCATGAAGGACGGATCCATACGTGACACGTTGGGCACGTCGGCGTCGTATTTAATCTGTGGATATTTAAAGTCTTCTTCGTCTCTTTCTTTCAGACAACGTCTTCGGATGTCACCTGGACACGCTCTGCCACCGAGAGAACGCAGACATCCCCAGATTTGTGGAGAAGTGCATCAGAACGGTGGAGAGGAGAGGTAAGCACAGCAACACCTGTAAACACCTGTAAACACCTGTAAACACCTATAAACATCTGTAAACACCTATAAACACCTGAATAAACCTGTAATCACCTATAAACATCTGTAAACACCTGTAAACACCTGTAAACACCTGTAAACACCTATAAACACCTGAATAAACCTGTAATCACCTATAAACATCTGTAAACACCTGTAAATACCTATAAACACCTGAATATACCTGTATACACCTATAAACACCTATACAAATCTGTATACACCTGTAAACAGCTGTAAATACCTGTAAACAACTGGGTTTTTTTTCAGTTTACTGATGTGTGACAGAACAGCTTCACGTCGTCACAGCAACAGCAGTTATTATTGATGAGATGTTTGACGTGTCTGTCTGTTTTCAGGTCTGGACGTGGACGGGATCTACAGAGTGAGCGGGAACCTGGCCGTGATCCAGAAACTCCGACATAAAGCCGACCACGGTAACAGCTGGTCTGACTGACAGCTGATCACCGATCAATAACCATCAGCTGATTCTGTCTGTCAACAGTCTGATCATCAATCACAACACTGTGTTGTCTCCTGTGTCCCTGCAGAGGACCAGTTGGACCTGGAGGACGGACAGTGGGAGGAGATCCACGTGATCACCGGAGCTCTGAAGTTGTTCCTGCGGGAGCTTCCAGAACCGTTGTTCCCCTTCAGCGTGTTCGACAAGTTCATCGCTGCCATCCGTCAGTACACAACAACTACACACAATACACAACAACTACACACAGTACACAACAACTACACACAGTACACAACAACCCCCCCGTTATGCAGAACCGGGCCATGTATCCAGCAGATCTCTGGTTTTGTGTGTGCAGAGATTCCGGACTACGGACTCAAAGTGTCCTACATGAGGGACCTGGTCCAGTCTCTGCCGGTCCCGAACCACCACACCATGGAGCTGCTCTTCAAACACCTGCGCAGGTGAGTTCACATGAGAGGGAGGACGGGGGGACGATCCAGGTGGACTCGACAGAACCAGAACAGTTTGTTTACTGACAGACCGTCTCTCTCCAGGGTCGTCGACCACAAAGACTCCAACAGGATGTCGGTTCAGAGCGTCGCCATCGTGTTCGGACCCACGCTGCTCCGCCCACAGACCGAGTCGGCCAACATGACGGTCCACATGGTGTTCCAGAGCCAGATAGTGGAGCTTATGCTCAACGCGTTCCCTGTCGTCTTCTCCCAGAGTTAGGACCAGGTCCAGGACCAGGTCCAGGACATAGCCTTCAGAACATCACGCCAAGTCCTCTAGCACCTTCCAGAACTTTGTACCCGAACATCACGGCTGGGGACAGAACCAGAGCCTGCTGATGCCCCTTTTAACGATTGTACCTGAATGATCCAAGTAGAACCTGAGTGGAACCTCCTAGAACCCTGGACTGGTTCTGAAACCTCGTTCTTTGACCTTGGAGAAGTTCTGATGGGACGTTCAGGGGACCTGGGACGTTTCCCTGACGTACTGCACAGAACCAAACACTCAGAAACATTCAGAGTTTTTAACGGGAACATTTTTACCTGCTGTAACGATGAATTCGTTGTGAATTCCGTTACGATCGTCTGTACGATGTTTTTATAGTGTTGACTATTACGTATCACCGAACAAAGAGCAGATTAACTTCTGTTCAGAAAAGTTGTATTAAAACTGAAACCGATCTGTACGATGCGTTCAGGTGTTCCTTTGTTTCTGTGGAAACTTCAGTGTTCCATCTGACCGTCGAACAGTTGGTTTGTAGAAGAACTCAGAAGAACGTGAGGCCGGGTGACTCACACAGGTGAGCTCTCAGCATGAGGAGATTCATAAAGAAATAAAATGTTAGTTTAAATACCAAAACAATAAAAACAATAAAATGTAATAAAAGAGTAAAATGCAGTAAAATTTGAATGAAGCCTGGTGGAAGAGTTCTTCTTCTCTTTCATCAACACTGAGAACCTTTGTCCGACTGTCATGTGACCGGTGTGTTTCAAAGTTGTTAGTCTGTGACGTCACTTGAAAGGTGAGTGGGGCCACGTTCAGAGATTATTTCTTTAATTCTTTAATCTCTTTCCTTCATTTAAAAAAAAAAAAAAAAAAAAAAAAATTGCCGGCTTTAACATCTTCAAAAACTTATGAAAGTTGGTGCCTGACACGTGTGCAAAGTTTTGTGAGGTTTGGAGCGTTGTTTCACTTTAAACATCAATTTCCTGTTTCACAGTGAAACATCAAATTTAGCCGCATCGTCCTAAAATACTATATATGTATTTTTTAATCACTTTTTTTTTTAAAAATTTTTTTTTTATAGTATGACCTTTTTCTGAACTGACATGCCTCATAAGAATAAGAAGAAGTGACAATAATCGATCTCAGAGAAGAACAATATGAACAGGAAACAAAACGTAGATTTAGAGTCTTTCAGCCGTTTGTTTTGGCGTCCGTGTTTCTGGTTTTAAAACTCGGCTCATTAATAATTACGTTTGTAATCTTCTTTTGTATTATTAACGTGTTGCCAGATACATTTCCGGGATGTTCCGCTCTGACGTCTCACCGCACTGCGCAGGCGCGGTCAAGCAGCCGGTCGTCATGGAGACGGATTGTTGTTTCCGAGCTGCGGAGAGACTGAAAGCACCTGACCTTACCTGAGCACAGAGACACCAGCAGCACGAGCGGGAGGCCGATCTCAGGTGAGCACATGAACGTGGAGCAGCTCCACGCGCTAAGTTAACGTTAGCCGCTGAGTTGCGTTCAGGAGCGGCTCGTTTTTACCGAGTTTAGCTCAGAGCGCTGCTGTTTGAACGTGTTTTAGGTATTAAACAACTGCTGCTTCCGGTTCACAGAGCTTAGCATCACTTTTATAAAGATTCATTAAAAGCTAAAAAAAAACAAAAAAACTCTGACAGTCATTTAAACACTCACGTCTCACTTGTTTGTCTCTCCTGTTGCAGTGTTTCTGTGTGTAAAACCCTGCAGACCTGATCAATCACTTCGATTCATCAGTTATGTTTTGATTGGCTGATCCAGTCATGCTGCTGACTGTTCAGGACCACGTTGGGTTTAACGATTCATCCACTATATTATTAGCAATTATTGTATTTTGTATTACTGTGTTTTTTTTAATGGACTCTGGTACACTGTTAAAATCTGTGTTTTGTTAATGGACTCTGGTACACTGTTAAAATCTGTGTTTTGTTAATGGACTCTGGTACATCCTGTTAAAACCACTGCTGTTCTCTGATATACTCTTTAACTAAGTCTCCGTGACATCATCAGGTAGTGGCGATGTCGCGGCGTGATGTCATTGACTTCTCGGCGTTGGAGCGAGAGCTGCAGACGGCAGTCGACTCGGAGCGGAGATACAAACGAGAGAACGAAGCCAAACTGAGAGCCGTCAGCCAGAGAGTCTCCTACAGCCAGTTCAGGTACCTCCAGGTCCTGGAAAGACCTCCAGGAGGGCTGGAAAACACTGCTTAGAGTACTTGAGAGGGCCACTGAGGGTTCCTCCTGGAGCTTCTCCAAGACTTTCCAGGACTCCCAGGAGGAGTTCCAGGAAGCTTAAGGTTTCCAGGCACCCTTGGAAACTCATTCCTGGGTCCCTGAGTGAGTCAGACTGTTTACTTTAGGCTTTTCAGGTATCACCGAAAGCCTTTCAAGATGCTTCGCATGCTTTGGAAAGTCTTGGAAATGTCCAGGAGTTCCGGGAACATAAAGAGTTCAACGAGACCTGAGAGTGCTTCTGGGGTCTTTCAGGACCTTCCAGGAGGACTCTAGGACTCCAGGAGTTCTAGGACTCTTTTAGAGGTTCCTTGAAAGCCCTCTGCTGGTCCTTGAAGTGTTTCCAGGCTGATAATGTGTCTCTCCTCAGAGACCTGGTCCTGTCCTGCCACCTGAAGCCCCTGGAGAAGAAAGACAAAGACGGAGGTCCACGGAAACAACCCTGGAACCCCGTCGCCCCGGGCAACGAGTCACGTTCTGTCGCCCCGGGCAACGAGTCACTTTCTGTCGCCCCGGGCAACGAGTCACTTTCTGTCGCCCCGGGCAACGAGGGATGTCTTCTTTAACCCTCAAACTGTTCTGAAGTGTGATGACGTCCAACAGTGTGAACGTTTGATTGATTGTTTGTCAGATTAGAGATTTGTGAACCCACGAGGCGACAAGGTTTAAATCGAGAATTTTTCTAATAAACATAATGAAACAGCACTTGAGTATGTTCTCTTATTTTTTTTTTTAACAACTTTTAAATGGACTCAGGTACGGACTCCCTGCTGTTCTCCACCTGTCCACCAGAAGACCACCAGGTGGAATCAACCTGATTCTGCACACCTGTTCTCATCTCACCCGAGTCCTGTCACATCCTGGTACTGTGTTTTTCTCTTCTCCTGGTCCTGTTCCTGGTCCCCGGTCCCGGTCCCGGCCCAACCTCCCTCCTCTGTGTGGGGCTGCCGTGATAGACAGTCTGTCAGCTGTGATTCTCACTCTGACCAGCAGGCGGCGCTGAAGACCCACAGCTGAGTGAAGAACAGTTTTATAAATATTTACAGACTCTGTACGCAGCAGTCTGTTATTTTCAGTAGTTTTCTAACGGACTCCGGTATGTGTAAGTAACGGTATTTTTTTTTACTGTTATTGTTCCGTTTTCATTTTGTTTTAAGCATTTTGTCAGAAGCTGAAGTGCGTGAAGTTTTCTCTTTTTTTATATATATATATAAAAAATGTGTCTTCGCTGAAGTGAAACAGGAAGTGGTTTATGTTGAACAGGTTCACACGCAGAAGGAAACGCAGGCGAGAGTGCTCACTCTGACTCACTTCTTGAACCTAAAACTTAAGGGATCATTGGTGTTGAAAGATGTTCCGTGTGTGATCCAATCGATGTACGGAGTGAGCCCTCTGTCCTTCAGAGAGGATCTGTGACCGCAGGGTGCAGGAGGAGACTCCATCAGAGCCCCCCAGCTCATCAAACTTGTTTCTTTCCTCCCGACTTGAGTTTCTTCTGCAGCTTCTGGTGAGTTTTTTTTTTTTTTTTGTTTTTTTTTTACGGTTCACATCAGATCTATAATTAATAAATGTTATCAACGTCACAACTCAGGATTCATTCTTTATCATGTTAGAACTCATCACGTCAGAGTTTGTTTCAGAGTTCATGAAACCTGCAGCTCGACGTTTTCAGTAAAATTACTGAAAGAACTGCGCCTCTAATAAAAGCATTTTTAAATGGACTTTGGTATATACCGTTTATATAATCACTTTTTGAATGGACTTTGGTACGTAATGTTAATACCAGCAGTTTTTAAATGGACTTTGGTACAATACACTCTGGAGTTCTCCTAATCTGACAGCTGATGAGAACCAGTTGGAGTCTGGTCCAGTTGAGCTGGTTCTGGTCTTCCAGTGGTACTGATCAATGGTTCGGTTGTGGGCGGTTCTGGTTTGGTCTCTGTAGGTTCCTGTCGGTCTTCCAGCTCATATCGGGTCATCTGGGATCATGAAGGACCAGAACTTCACCGACGAGGTGACGAAGATTCTGGAAGACGCTCCGAAAGCCCGGAAAGCTCTCCAGGAAAACTATGACAACCTTCTGAACGTGGCCACCTACTGCAACAACAACTACATAGAGGTACTACTACTACATAGAGGTACTACTTCTACATACAGGTACTACTACATACAAGTACTACTATATAGAGGTACTACTACTACATAGAGGTACTACTACTACATACAGGTACTACTACATACAAGTACTACTATATAGAGGTACTACTACTACATAGAGGTACTACTACTACTACATACAGGTACTACTACATACAAGTACTACTATATAGAGGTACTACTACTACATAGAGGTACTACTACATACAGGTACTACTACTACATAGAGGTACTACTACATACAAGTACTACTACATAGAGGTACTACTACTACATAGAGGTACTACTACATACAGGTACTACTACTACATACAGGTACTACTACATACAAGTACTACTATATAGAGGTACTACTACTACATAGAGGTACTACTACATACAAGTACTACTACATAGAGGTACTACTACTACTACTACTACTACATACAGGTACTACTACATACAGGTACTACTACTACATATACAGGTACTACTACTACAGGTACTACTACTACTACTACATGCAGGTACTACTACTACTACTACTACTACTACTACTACTACATGCAGGTACTACTACATACAGGTACTACTACTACTACATACAGGTACTACTGCATACAGTTACTACTACATACAAGTACTACTACATACAGGTACTACTACTACTACTACTGCTACTACATACAGGTACTACTACTACTACATACAGGTACTACTACATACAGGTACTACTACTACATACAGGTACTACTACATACAGGTACTACTCTGACTACAACCCAACCCTTTGATCTAAGCTAAGCTAACAATTTCCTCTGTTTCCAGTCTTTGTGCTAAGCTAGGCTAACAGTTTCTTCCTCTTCCAGTCTTTGTGCTAAGCTAGGCTAACCACTTGTGTCTCCATCAGTCAGGTGATGGCAGGTTGAAGGCGTTGGAGGAAACTAAAAACTTCACCACCCAATCACTGGCCAGCGTCGCCTACCAGATCAGCACGTTGGCCGGCAGCGTGCTGAGTCTGCTGGACGCTCAGACCGATCAGCTTCGTCACATGGAGTCTTCCATCAACCTGATTGGTCAGGTGAGTCCAGTGACTGTGGTCCTGTTTTAATGCAGATACTTTCAAAATAAGAGTCATTTAAATCTCCTCACAGGCAGCGGTTCGGTTTAAAGAGCGACCGATAATAGGCTGCTCTCCATCATGGCGGTCGGACTGAATGGATGGATGGATGGACGGATGATGTCTAACATCATAGACGCAGTCTTAATTTCTTTTTTTTTTTTTAAATTTAGTGGGACTGTCCCTTTAACAGCAGCAGAACTGTGTGTCTGCAGTGCATCATGGGTAATCAGACAAACATCACCGGTCTCTGTGAAACTGAAGGAAACTTAAAATCAGACAGATTCTTAGTGGACTTCTGCACTGTGTGTGTTTCTCTGGTCTCTCAGTGGATTTCTGGAGTTTTATTCTGAAAGGACATCAGAGATGATGATGTCATCAGGAAGTGTTCCTTTTACATCTTTGTGCACTCGTTTTGTGTGTAGTTGTGTTGTGTGCAGTTGTTTGGCTGGCCGATCATGTGACTGATTCTGTCCTCAGACGTTGGAGATGCACAAAGAGAAAGTTTCTCGGAGGGAGATCGGCGTCTTCACGGCCGTCAGTCGAGTCCCGCGCAGCCACAAGATTATCCCGCCTTCAGGCACGCAGCCCCGCCCACCTTACAGCCGCCGACCAATCAACTACCAGCAGCTGGACGACCTGGGCCACGGCATAAAGGTAGCACACGCACCGAACACGGGACTGACGTGTTCGTTGTTTGTTTACACACACGTGGCCCACGAATAAAGTACTACAGAGGACTACAGAGGACTATAAAGTACTACAGAGGACTATAGAGGACTATAGAGGACTATAAAGTACTACAGAGGACTACAGAGGACTATAAAGTACTACAGAGGACTATAAAGTACTACAGAGGACTATAGAGGACTATAAAGTACTACAAAGGGCTACAGAGGACTACAGAGGACTATAAAGTACTACAGAGGACTACAGAGGATTATAAAGTACTACAGAGAGCTACAGAGGACTACAGAGGACTATAAAGTACTACAGAGGGCTACAGAGGACTATAAAGTACTACAGAGGGCTACAGAGGGCTACAGAGGACTACAAAGTACTACAGAGGACTACAGAGGACTATAAAGTACTACAGAGGACTACAGAGGATTATAAAGTACTACAGAGGGCTACAGAGGACTACAGAGGACTATAAAGTACTACAGAGGGCTACAGAGGACTATAAAGTACTACAGAGGGCTACAGAGGGCTACAGAGGACTATAAAGTACTACAGAGGACTACAGAGGACTATAAAGTACTACAGAGGGCTACAGAGGACTATAAAGTACTACAGAGGGCTACAGAGGACTACAGAGGACTATAAAGTACTACAGAGGACTACAGAGGATTATAAAGTATTACATTGGACTACAGAGGACTATAAAGTACTACAGAGGACTGCAGAGGACTATAAAGTACTACAGTGGACTACAGAGGACTATAA
This sequence comes from Brachyistius frenatus, assembly GCF_029030835.1. Taxonomy (NCBI): domain Eukaryota; kingdom Metazoa; phylum Chordata; class Actinopteri; family Embiotocidae; genus Brachyistius; species Brachyistius frenatus. The sequence continues at coordinate 1,386,733 of NW_027210679.1, read as the reverse complement.
AGTACTACAGAGTACTACACAGGATTATAATGTACGACAGAGGACTACAGAGTATTACAATATTCTAACGTGTCCTGCTGGTTGTTCAGCAATTTTTTTGGATTTAAAGAAATGCTTTTAAAACAAACTTTCCCCACAACAACTGATAGTAACACACACACACACACACACACACACACACACACACACACACACACACACACACACACACACACACACACACACACACACACACACACACACACACACACACACACACGAAGCCCTCTTTGTTGATCGTGGGAAAATGTTTGTGGAGACTAATGAGAGCTGCTGAGAGGCTCTATTGATGCTCTATTGATGCTCTATTGATGCTCACACTGGGCCCTCTGTTCCCCCCCCCGACCCCCACCAGGTCTCTGGGAAACCGTCGGACAGAACCGGAACGATCCGGAAACACGGCGTCTCCGTCAGGTCGCGTTTGGTTTCTACTGTTTCTATTCAACTTCTTCTTTCACATCCACATGTCGAACAGGAAGTCTGCCTGTGGTTTCATGGTGTGTGTGTGTGTGTGTGTGTGTGTGTGTGTTTCAGGCCCAACAAACCTCCAGAGCCGGTGCAGTGCCCGGTGGCGCCCCCTGCTGGCGGGTAATAACCAGTCTGATGTCAGAAGGTTCAGGGTAGAGCTGCGGGTTTTGATTGCCCTGAGTTTCCCCTCGCAGGCTCGCGAGCCTGCAGTCAGAGCTCAGGGAACCAGAACTCAGTCTCAGTTTCTTCTGATCCAGAAGTATTGATCGGTTCAGGAACCTTTGTTCTTGTTTTCCCGCCCCTCAGCTCCAGCTTCGGGAAACCTGTTGCCGTGCCCACTATCCCGCTCACCTCGCAGGCTCCACCAGAGAGTGACATCATCACCACGCTGCTGGATGACACCCTGCCCCCTCCTCCGCCCCCACTCCCTCCTGCAGGGAATGAGATGCCAGCTCAAAACAATGAGGTCACCAATTCCTTGGTCCCGCCCCCTCCACCACCTCCTCCAGAATCGCCAGGAGAGTATGTGGCTCCTCCCCCTCCACCGCCTCCTTTCATCTCTTCAGAGGCTCTGACCAATCACAGTGCTCCGCCGCCTGCCCCGCCCCTCAGCCTTGAGACAGGTGAGAAAAAAAAAAAAAAAAGCAGTTTGTCTGAGAAACCACTGTGAGTTGGTAACCATGACTACAGAGAGTTCACGTCAGACTAAAACTGAATTAGATTAACTGGGTTAATTAATCCTAGATGAGATAAACTGGGATTAGCAAAACCTGGAGTAGTTAAACCTATAAACCTATATCACTTTAGCCTTGTTTAGTAAAATTTTGTTGAATCTGGATTAATTAAAAATTAGATTAGTTAAATCAGAATGAAACAAACCAGGATTAATTAAACCTTCATTAATTAAAACAAGTGTTTGTCTTTAAATCATCAGTAAACAATGTTAAATTGGAAATAATGATCATATTATTTCAACCTTGATCAGTTAAACCTGGATTATTTAATTATATACTTAAATTTAGGTTAGATAAACCTAGAATAGTTAAATTTAGTTAAACATGGATTAATAAAAATGTTTCTGTCTTTAAATCTTCATTAAAGATGTTAAGTTGGAAATAAAATCATGAAAACAGTGTGTCAACCACGGTGAGTTAAACCTGTTTAGTTGAACCTGGTTTGGTTGAACCGGTTTAGTTAAACCTGGTTTGATTTGACCTTCTTAATGTTCCACCTAAAGTATCTCAGCGTGAAGTTCTCATTCGTTAAAATCTGTGACATCACAACTCCACTCTCTCCTCAGTGGTGGAGGAGAGCAGCTTCCCCCCTCCCTCCCCTCCTCCTCCTCCTCCTCCTCCACTCTCCTACGATGACAGCTTCCCTCCATTGCCCAGTGATGGTCCAGAGCTACTGGCCCCGCCCCCTCCTCCTCCACCCAACCAGGGAGAAGACGGTATTGTTCTTTCATGTCTGTTTACTGTCATCAGTTCGCTGTGAGCGACCAACACCCCACCAAAGTCCATTTAATAATCATGCAATTTAACGCTTGTACGCCACAGCAGTCTAATTTTAAATATCTAATGCTGAATGTGTTTGACTGTAACCGTCACAGAACCAGACCTCACCCGGAGAAAACACATTAAAAACACGACCTGTTGTTATTCTCCGTACAAATATAGCACAATGGTTATAACTGAAAACAATTAAATTTATTTTTGGGAATGAACTAAATATGATTCTCTACACATTACATGTCACAACATGTCCACAAGTTTCACACTGATTTGGTTGTTTTTTGAGCATCTTATGTCACCTGTAAACAAACAGCAGGTGGCGCTGCAGGGAGGAAGTGGAAGCTGCTCCGCATATTAACAAAACACCAAAGAAAATCCTGATTATCAGCTGGAATAGGTTTAGAGGCACTGCACCAAACCCCAGCAAAAATATATTTCAATTCAAAGCTGCCAGAGAAGAAAATGAAACGAAATGCGTGGGAATATTTTCAAACGTTCAATCGACAATTTTTAATCGTTTGAAATCAGTATGAAAAGATTCAGATCACTGAATAACTTCCTGGAAAAGAAAAATGAACAGGACACCGATGAACTTAAACATCTGCCATTTATAGAGCAGCAAGCACCAACTGTCAGACAGGTCAGAGTCAGCCACCAAACTCCACTGAAAAAATGTACAATTTAAGAGTCTACTTCTTCTGTGGTGTTTTTCCGTCAGCCTTTTCTTCTTCTGTGGTGTTGTTTTAGTGACCCTCCTGTCCAGAAGGAGTCGCCGCCGTCGCTCGCCGCCCACTGCTCGCTCTGTCTCTCTGAGGGTCCGCTCGGGCCCCGCCTCCCGCTGCCGCTACACTCGCTCTCTCTTCCTGCCTGCTGTCCAATCACGTAAGCTGCTGGAGCGCCCTCCGGTGCTGTCGTCCAATCAAAACTCAGCAGAGATAATCAATGAGATCAATAAACAGTTTAGTGTCGAGGTCTTTGAGGAACCTCTGTGGGTCCTTGAAAAGGTTCCAGCGGTCCTTGAAAAGGTTCCAAGAGTCCTCGAGGAGTTTTAAGGGTCCTTGAGGATGTTCCAGGACCTCCGAGTCCTTCTCGTGTACGTAAAACTGACTCAGCTTCTTTCTGTCTGTCAGTCATGATCCCCCCTCCCCCCGCCTACCCTCCCCCCACCACTCCTCCCCACCCCCCCTCCTCCTCCTTCTTCACCTTGCTCCCCCGCTCCTCCTCCTCACCTCGGCTCTGCTTACCTGCTCGTCTTGAACACCTGGGTAAGAGACCAGGACCAGCAGTAGTACAAGTAGTATTAGTAGTACAAGTAATATTAGTAGTACAAGTAATATTAGTCGTACAAGTAGTACTAGTTGTATTAGTTGTACCAGTAGTATTATTAGTATTAGTAGTACAAGTAATGCAAGTAGTATTAGTTGTACAAGTAGTACTAACTACTAACAGTAGAAGTACTACTAAAGCTACTACTGATTACTGTACTCGTAGTACTTGTCATACTAGTAGTACTTCTAGTACTTGTCGTATTTGTAGTACTGGTAGTACTTGTCATACCTGTAGTACTTGTTGTGTTTTTAGTAGCCGTAGTACTTGTAGTACCTGTTGTACATGTACTTCTGTGCGGCCGTCTCATATTACAGGATTGATGTTCTCTTAGATCTGGAGATTCCAGCCCCGCCCCCTCTTCTCCTATTGGATGATGAGGTGGGTTTTGATGACATCATGCCGCCCCTCCCCCCCCCTGTGGACTACGACACCAACTCCCCCCACAATACCTGGATAAAGGTACTGTTCGTCCTACATGATGATGTCGTCGCTGTGATGTCATCACCTCAGTCCTCTCTGTGGTGCTCTAACTGTACTTCCTCTGTGTGTCCAGTGGTGGCGCTGTACAGCTACGAGGCCACGAAACCTGACGACCTGTCCCTCGCCGAGGGCGACGTCATCTACCTGACGCATCGCCACGACGACGGCTGGTGTGAGGGGATCCTCAACGGAAACCGGGGCTTCTTCCCGGAGAACTATGTCCAGTCGTGTGGCTAGATGAAGTCACGCCCCCTCTCTGTTGCCACGGAGACAATTACATGAGCGCCTCCCAGAGGTGAAACACAGATGTGATTACTGTCTGATTGGATTTGTAAATTAATCATCACCTGACTCTGAGCTCTTGTATTGATCCTGACAAGACGTGATTGGTGGATCAGCTGTCTCC
>NW_027210679.1:1152500-1377500 GCF_029030835.1 Brachyistius frenatus | reverse complement strand
TTCTTCATCGAGACTGAGGCCACGATCGGCTACGGCTACCGGTACATCACAGAGAAGTGTCCGGAGGGCATCATCCTCTTCTTGTTCCAGTCGCTGCTGGGCTCCATAGTGGACGCTTTCCTCATCGGCTGCATGTTCATTAAAATGTCCCAGCCTAAGAAACGCGCAGAGACGCTCATGTTCAGTCAGGACTCGGTGATCTCTCAGCGAGACGGCAAACTGTGCCTCATGTTCCGCGTGGGCAACCTGCGGAACAGCCACATGGTGTCCGCACAGATCAGGTGCAAGCTCATAAAGGTAAGCTTCGGCAGGAGATGTTCTCTGATGATGATAACTCGCTGAAAGTGAAACCCTGAAATGTGGAAGAAGCCTTAAACACATGCTGTACATAAATCCTTTCACACGTGCAATAAAATTACAATTACCAATCAAAACTTAAAATAAACTTCGTCTAACTTAAATGACGCCCTTCTGCTGCACTGGATGTGAATCTGCACTGTCACTTAGACATACTGTGGGCCTATATGCAAATGCCATTTCTTTTTGGCACAATGACTGCGCTCTTGATTGACAGCTTGAATCTCTGAAGACTCTTTATTCTCTTTACTTCCTCTTGCATCTGAGCCCACCAGGCCAAAGGAAACAGCAACAAATTGCAATATCAAAGGTTAAAATTAACATTTTTCTATTCAAAGCTTCATTGTAAGCAGGTCAGACTACACATGCACGCCTTGTTAAACAAAACAGGCTTAAAGTGGCATTACCATAATCTTACAGCTGCAGGATGGAGAGGCTGAGTGGCAGACAGGTGGATGCATCTCAAACCGCCGAGATAAGACGGTGAAGGCCGTGTTGGTCATTTTAGGGATCGGTAGACACCATGTCCGGCATCAGCTCGTTTTTAGCTGTGGTGTCACCTGGACAGATAAGTGTGTATCAGTAAGTTGATGTGACAAGAGAAATGGTCCACTTAGAGTAAGGTTAGTGAATCTGTCGTGAGAGGGGAGCTTCACGCACCACCACAGATCACTGGAGTCAGTAAAACAGCTTTCCTGGGACATTTATGGCATTCATAAAGGTGTGAATTATTTTTGCTTTGGGGTATTTTTTTCTCTCCCGAGGTAGAAAATGTGTTAAAAAAGCATGACAGTTTGAATATGGCTGCAACAGACAGTAAAAGGACGAAGTAGACACAGGTGATATAATGTTGTGGGTTTGAATCCAACTGTCAGCAGATTTTGGGTGGAACAAAGCTAATGAACCTCACGTTCTCAAAGCAAGCAAACAAAGCAGAAAATTGCCACAAACAGGCGACAGGGCCGATCAACTCGTGTTTTTAATTATCATAATAGAGCTCCTTTCAGCCACATCCATGTTCAACGTGCGAAATGGGCCATAAAGAAGACAAACAGCATTAGCGAGGTGCTTGGAGCTTGTTTATGTCTGTGCTCTCCTCCGCAGAGCCACATCGAGCACAGCGTTGGTCAGCTTAATGATGCATGCAGGCAGAGAGGGAGGCAGGCAGGGAGAGGAGAGGAGAGGAGAGAAGAGGAGAGGAGAGGAGAGGAGAGGAGAGGAGAGGAGAGGAGAGGAGAGGAGAGGAGAGGAGAGGAGAGGAGAGGAGAGGAGAGGAGAGGAGAGGAGAGGAGAGGAGAGGACCGAGCTTACTCCACAGTTGCGAGCATGGAGAAAGTGAACAGCCCCCATAGGCATGAAGTATAATCACACACGTGTACCATGATTTCCCTCATCTCTCTTGTAAGACTGAGCCGCGAGCTCCCAGCATCTCAATTAGACTCTCTCCCTCTGAGTGACACACCTCTCATACCGAGTCGCAGTACAACACCACACTAAAACTCTGTCAGAAATATTCGATTTTAAAACCGAGACGTGTTTTTTTCAACTTGGAAACAACAACAACAACAAAAAAAGAAATCAGGATTTGTGTTCCTTTCAAACAAAGCAGAATTCTAAAGGAGACAAGAACAGACGTGGCTTCACAAAATAATTGTAGCTCGGGGATTTTTTCTTTTTTCTTTAAACAGTAGGGATACAATCTTTTTACCTTTCCTCCGGTACGACAGGAAATATAATCAGTATAAACTCCAAGACCTCTCTGCCAACCCCACATAGTTTTTACACTCCCACTCTCTGTGAAATACAATATATACAGCATTCACTGTGTGCTCCTTGCTTTTTTTTTTTTTTTTTTTTTTGCTCTAGGGCTTTGTGCTCTAACCTTATTCTTTCGCTTCAAAGACTCTCTGACCGAGACGGAGTATTTGCAGCAGCTCTGGTTGAGTACAAGACAAAAAAAACAAATAAAATCTAAAATCAGGTGAGTCACTGCACAAAGAAAATCATTATTTAGCATGAACATACCGTTAAATATTACACATCACAAGCAATAGTTAAATACCAAACTAAAGTGGTCCTATTTGAAGCGGAATGGTTTCAGTGCAGTCCCTGTATAGAAATGTTGGTGGTGCTGTTGAACCGCAGCCCTCTGGAAGTCATGCTTCATCATGAAACGCTCAGATATTCCTGGCAGAAGAATCATTTTAAATTTGTGAAGACAGTGTGTGACAGAGACACTGGGTTTGGGGAACTGCAGTGTTCATCAGGTTGCATCTTTAACACAGTAAACGAACAACCCTCCAACTCTTCTCTAAATCAAATATAAACAATTTCTTTAGCTGTTTGTGTCCATGATTTGAACTCCAAGCAAACCGTAAGCATGATGTCTTATAAAGCATGAGCCAAGCACGAAGGTAGCTGTATGAATGCGATCCACTTCCACTAATGGGATTCTAGAGAGAACTCATCTTTGGACATATGAGTGCAAATAAAAGCTTTGGATGTATAAATAATGAGTGATTTAGTCAACCTATCAGGTGAAGGAGGGTTTTTAACTCCGTGAATACTTTCTCTTGCATTGTACAAATAAGAAACCTGCACACATATGAAGCTTTAAGCACATTACTTACATACTCAGCTCTGATTGGGCAGGTGCTTTCTCAATGCGGTTCATTGAGAAGTCATTCATTGTTTTTCTTACCCAACTCATTCAATTCACATTATAAAACAAATTTAAAAAATCTGAACACCGCTGACAACAAAGATTTACTTGACTTTTCCTTTTTGTATGAGTTACTTTTCTTCAGCTGAGCCTTGTTATTTTATTCAGCTCAACATTGTATAAAGAAGCTCAGAGTGCAGCATAAAAGTTGGTGGATCTGTGTATTATGTAATCAAATAATCATTTTGTTCCTTTTCGAAGCTGAAATGTCCATAATCTGCTGGTTCTAACTTCTTAAATATGAGGATTTGAGGCTTTATTTTCCCCAAATATGACAGTAATCTCAACATATTTGGGTTTTTGATAAATAAAACAAGACAGCTGAAGATATCAACTCGTTTTTCAGTAAATAATAACTTCCGTTTTTTATGGTATTTTGAAAATAATCAAATTTTTTTCCGGTCTAAATTGCAACACTTGTTGGCGCTGCTGCGTTTGGACAGTATGTCTGCGTATCAGCGCTCTGCTGGGCTGTTGCGGATGATTACTGGATGACAGGAGGCAGCAGAAAGAAGGGAGAGACGGACCAATGAGCGCTGTCATCCAGAGTCCCGCCATAAGCAGCTGAAATGCAGCTTTACGCGTCCGTGACATCTTCAGAGGGCATCCTGGTGGAACGTCCCGGCCGAAAATATGACTCTGGTTTGACTTTGGAAGGAGGGTGAGAAAGTGAAGGGAAAGTGGTGAAAGGGCTGCAGAGAGAAGAAGAAGCATGAAAAGAAATATACCGACAGATTTGTTCTTAATGTTTTCGGTGTGTGAGTGGTGTCTTCTATTTGAGAGATAGAGAAGGGAGTGAAATCCTCTCGGCTGTTCATCTCCTCAGAGGATTGCACGGTGGACTACATAGTCCCTGCAACTAGAATTGATTTTCTTTTTCTTTTTTTTTTTTCCTCATACAAAGAGATTCAATTATACTATCGGGTTGTGGAGGGCCGGCGGAAACGCCTTGAAGCCCCACAGTCATCGATTAAGCGAGCCCCAAAGCCAGATTCTGGGCTGCTCATGTTTCTCTCCTCTTTGGAGGCTGTACTGGAGAAGGTCTGCACAGATGTATGCGAGGTTTTGTTGTTGTGCGCTCGCTCATTTTTTGAGCTTGGCTTCCTCAAGAAGATTATTTTTATTATATATCCAAAAAAGGCACTTGTGAGGTGAAGTGTTCATAATTTCTAAACTCGCAAGTACTAAAATACAGCATTATTATTCTTGAGGGAGCACATCTTCAGGCTTCCTGACAATAATACACTACGAGCCTTGTTGCAGTGTTTTCCACACAAACAGAAAACGTAGGCAGCACAGTCGCAACAAAACACGGTTTTGGCCGAGAACACTGTGACACCATTTCTGCCAAAGTCACCAAGTACCACGCAGAGAATTTGAAACTCTTTCCAACGACATGAAACTAGAGCACATAAAAGACATTACTGGACTTAACATTGCGAGCAACATCTGACACCTTATGGGTTTTAAATTTTGGTGCACCAAAAGCCTTCACAGTGTCAGAATGACTTTACTTGCCTTTGCATCCACACAAATCTGCTAAATTTTCAATTTGCACTTTGCTCTATCTGGGTAATAAATATTTTCAGGGCAGTTAGAAACAGGTGGCCCAGCATCACTTGATATCTTCCTACTGCAATACAGGAGCACAATTCATGAAGTAGAGTGTCTGTTATACGGTGGGAAATAAGATTGGAGGCGAGTTGTTAAACTGTGGAATTCAGGGTGGCGAAATGGTCGTAATTTGCTGACTTTATTGCAAAAAAAATTAAAGTTTGTACACATAACAGACCAGATTTAATGTGTGGTTATAGTTTAGTTGTGTTACTTCACTGTGTGCAGCTTAGTCGGCCTCGAGTGACGTTTTTCACATGACCTCCATCACGCCGCCTGTCTCAGTGGCGTGCGTTTTCTCACGTCAATACGATAGCAGGCAGGGCAAGGACACGCATTGTCAAACCAAACTGTGCTGAGTCATGCTTTTCTTGCGGCTGTACAGTCAGTAACACGAGTGTGCAGATGTCCCATTAAATGCAGACAGAGTTTGATGATATCAAAAGTAGCCTGGGATCGATCTTAAGCTAAGAAATTGGAAAACAAAAATACACAGTTCGAAGTAAAAGTAACTTTGACCTCAGCCTCACTGCATTAAGGTCAAAGGCTGCTTTCACACCTTGTTGGGTCCAGATCTTTGGACTTTTCAGTTTGGTCTGGACCAAAATAGGATAGCATTGGACTCCAGCCAGGACCAAAGGACCAAAAGTTGGTCAGACCAAAAGAGATGGACTCACTCGGGATCTAACTGGACACTGGTTCAGTTCATTTGCGGTGTAAAATTTTTCTTTGGATGGTTTGGACTTTTGGACCAATTACATGTACTTTAGTCCGGCTATCAACACCCATTAAACAATAGATGGGGTAAAAAAGAACCAGAACCACTCAAACGAGAACGCTTGTAGCTGAGTTGACAACACGTCAGCGCCAGACTCCTCCCGTCTACAAACCAATCAATGTCAAGTGTAGGCAGACGCAGCCCACGGAGGTGATGATGATGACAGGAAGAAGGTTTGTCATGCAGCATGAAAGCAAAACTCAACCGGTCTAACAATGTAACAAAAACATGAACCTTAGTCCGAACTTTCAGATGTGAAAAAGAGTCAAATATGAAAACCAATCTTTTCAGTGTGACCTTCTGTTCATTCTCAGTTAATGTTTTCACAACAAACAAACAAAAAAAAGCTTTCCTGACACGCTCCCCCTCGAGTGGACAAATCCACAAAACGCCGACCTCATGATTCATCTGTATAATGCGGAGTGTCTGCTGAGCTCGCCTTTGTTTTGCCTGGAAGCCTCTTTGTGATGGCTCATTTAAAATGGTAGTATAGCTGACCCCACGGCACAGGTGCTGTCATTACTCTCCATTTGACTATGACACAAAAATGGTGAATCGCGGCAGAGCAGAAATTGCCGTTTGAACGCTTAACGTGGCTTTTATGGGCTGCAATCAAAATGTCCATTTATTAGTTGCTCGGTTGTCTGAAGAAAAAGAAATAAAACATTATAAATGAGAAGGTGTTTACGGAGCAAACGACACAACGGGGGCTCTGTGTCTTTCTCAGTCTGACTAGGTATTGGCTATACAACCCAACTTTGTTTTTCTTCTGCTAAAAGTGGAGGAATTTGTGTTGTTCCGAACCTTCAGTGTGAACGGAGACCTTCACAAAATCCACCCACAAGGCCAGTGGACGGCAAACAGCATTTTTAGACAAACAGAAATGTCCAATTTCGCCAAATCAGTCTAGACGTGATCTTATGCACTTGTTTACTTTTTCCCAGTTTATAATAAAGGCCAGAAGAAAACCGGTCAGTCCATCCCTAGTTGTTTTGTCCAATTAGTTTAGCTTTGATTGAATCAATTCGTCTCACTCAGTCTGGACTGGATCGGGTTGACATGTGACACCGACCCACCCTTTTTCTAAATGCAATGACTCGGCCGAGGCTATCTGGCAGTGTTAAGGCCGGCATGGTTCGGCTGGCTCGTCAGTCGATCTGATTGCCTACCAGCTCCTCCGCTGCCGCTGCCCCCCCCCCCCACACACACACACACACTGTCTGCTGAGCCTCCTGATTGATGAGGGCCTGGCCGAGCATGGAGTGGAGTTCAGCAGGAAGATCAGGACACTTTAGGCCTAATCAATTTTATTTACCACCTGTCTTCATGCATGAACATCATTCACGGTGCTAAAAACGCTCCTTTTGTGAGCACCAAAGAAAAAAACAAAAAAAAACCCACGTTGCCCTTCTGATGATAACGAGCGGCTGAAGCGGTCGAGCGGGTTGTCGAGCAGTAAGATGTGACGGGTAAAAACAGAAATGTTTGCTTGTCTGGTGCCTCTGCTGTATCATCATCCCCCCTCCCCCCAAAAAAAATCTAGTGTAGACAATGAATTAAGAGAGACCATGTCTGGATACTTCAAGAGCTTAGACAGAAAAAAAAAATAAATCTGTTTTGTTTGTTTGAGCAGCATGTCAGATTTACAGAAAAAAATAACAGTAGACAGGCTCAGCTATCTCCGAATCTTTGTGCAGGAAGGCGTGTACAGAGTGCCAACGGGGCCTGTGTAAGGAGCTTTGCCCGTCCATGTTTGCATACACTCATCCGTCTTTTACTAATCAAGCGACGAAGACGGAAAGTGAAAAGTAAAAATTTCCCTAAGCTAGCATGAGATAACCCCTCGCGGATGAACGATGCCAAACGGGATTCAGCGGCCTGAAATGCACCTGACAAGTGAAACAATGCCCCCCCGACATGAAAGCCGTCCCTCAACATTAAATTCAGAAGAGCACCTCATTGATATTCACAAGAGACAGAAATAGAAAAAGCAGTGTTTTCTGGCAATGCAAAAGCCTGTTTACTCACACTTCATTCACAGTTTACATCTCGGAGGGGTAAACTACGGGGGCAATGTCACTGGAAGGTCAGGACGAAACCGAGCTCTGACTGGTAGCTGCAATACACGAGACGGCCGGATAGGAGAAGGAGGAGCGAAAGCAGATCCAAAGATGTAAACTGAAACTCAATTTATTTATGAATTAAAAACTTGTTTTTGTCAGCGAGGCGTTTTCTATTATTTTGTCCACCACATTTACCTTCATCATAAAATGGCTATTATGCAGCTCCAGTCAATAAGCCTGAGCTCATCCTTCTTGGTCTGTTTCTCTTTTAACATTAAAGCTGAAAACGTACTCTTTGAAAATAAGAACAAGCAGGTAAACAGGGTTATGTATAATTATAATAATACGGTTCAATGGCTCTACACTGCAATACAAGAGCAATGCTGTTTCCTTTTTTCATGTCTCCTATTAAGAGCTAGTGAAGACCAGCTGTTCAACCTCAACCAACATAACCTGATAAAAATCACTGCTTAGATATGGGAAGCTGTCACTGTAAACAGTATTTGACCTGAGCGAGAACTGAAAGGTGGAGCAACAACTAATTCACTCAGCAAACATTTTCCAGGAAATAACCAAACAAATAAAAAGTAATAAATTCCTGACATTAACCACTTTTTAAAATAATAAAAAAAACAACTTTACTTTACCCGGTAAGACATTAAGTAAAAACTCTTAATTTGAGTATCATAATCAGATTCGGGACCACGCTGAGATGCTGAAAGAGGAAACTGTCTTTGGGGAAATGATGCGTTGATTACTTAAAGATTTACCAGAAGAACAAAAGATCCAGAAAAAGCTTTAGAGAGGAAGGGGTGAAACAGTGTACATCTGTGTGGGAGATCATTATGAAGCTGTTGTGTGGTGGAAGAAAAATTGTGTGTGTGTGTGTGTGTGTGTGTGTGGGTGGGTGGATGGTGCATGACACATTCAGTTGGAGGTAAAACAATGTAGAAGGAGAGAAAAAGGTTTTGAAAAATTATTGATATTAAATTACAGGGTAGTAAAAATAAACTTTTCACAGACATTTTTGTTATTATGATGGATGTTAATTGGGAACTTCAGAACAAAGTGTCCTGAGCAGCGTGTACCTTCATGATGCAATGTGAAGTAGAAAAGAACAATACAGCTCATTTAAACCATAACATTGTCTGATCTCTTACCGCCACAAATAAATCTAACAGGCTCCTTTGATGAAACTCAGGCGTTTTTATTTGAAAGGTGTGGTATGTCAGATTTTTTTTTGTTGCCATCTAGTGGTGAGGCTGCACATTGCAACCAACTGAAAACAGCGTCTTAACCTCTTCTTCCAAGCACGTAAGAAAATTTATGAAAAACGTGAAAGGCCATATCCAGAGTGTTGATTTGTCCCTCCTGGGCAACTGTAGATAGCAGTGCAACATAGCGGCCTCCTTTGATGAAGACCTGCTCTATATGTAGATACGAGAGGCTCATTTTAAGGTAATGAAACACCAAAATTAATAGTTTCAAGTGATTATACACTAACGGAAACACAAATATAAATGTTATATTCCATTTCTGCCAACAGATTCCCCTAAATCCTACAAACTGAACCTTTAAGTGACACGGAAATAAGCCTCTGAAAACTCAAAGCCTCTTTGCTAACAGCGGGATTTAAGAAAATTGCTTAAATTTTAAGATCATTTGGTAAAGCAGACTGCTAATTGAGAAAACAGGAAGAGAAAAGGTGAACACGATTGATTAGACAGAATAAGAACAGAAAGGAGAAAATACATGCAGGAACCTGAGTGCAGGGCTCGAACATCCTCCGGGCAATGAAAGGCTTCAGCAGCAGTTAACAGTCGGTGGGCGATTCCTGTCCAAACACGGCTGTCTCACACGTCCGCCTGCAAGTTCTTCCAGAAATCAATGTGAAGCGCCAAGTTTGTGGCCACAGCAAACGAGAGACACCACAGGACCATCCAGAGAAAAGAAAGACATGGAAAAACAAACAAACATCCTCCATCAGCTTTTCAGGAGGGTTGTATAACCCTTTTTCAAAGTCACACCTCCACACCTTCACTGTGTGTTCAGACCAAACAAGAAAGAAGCGAATTACTCCCGCGGGGAGATTACACACAAAGTGCAAAGCAAAGACACGAAAGGATGCGAATTCCCGCCCGTCCGAGTTCAAAATAATTCACTTTAGCAGCCGTGCTCACGCGGGAAACGCAAGGCAAACATTTTATCTGCACAACATTACACTGACATAATGGAGTATTCATATTTTCTACTTCTCTACTTCCAAAACATTGATTATTAAAAAAAACAAACAATGTTTCATATAAAGGCGCATTCAACGCCAGGCTTTTTCTGTGAGTTATTAACAGTTTTACATAGGACATTCCAGCAGGGGCTTAACTTTGATAAATGTCAAAGGCTCGGCTGATCTATTATTTCATAAAAAGCAAATGAATAATAAAAAAATAGGTTTGGAACCACTTACCACTGATGGATCAGTAATAACAATCTAATAATGTCAAGTATGTATGATCTTATTTAGAGACAATTTTTCAGTAATTTTTCAAGTACAAGATTTGAATGCTTCCACTGTTGAACTGAGGAAACTAATTGACATTCATCAGACAAAAGGAGAGCAAGAAATCAAATCTAATCTTCTCTTTCTCGTCTCTCTCTTCTCCTTTTCGATCTTTTATTTCTCCTGCCTCTGTCTTCCACTCCTTCCTCGCTCTTGTCTTCCAGTCTCGTCAGACACCCGAGGGCGAGTTCCTGCCTCTGGACCAGTGCGAGCTGGACGTCGGCTTCGGGACGGGCGCTGACCAGCTCTTCCTGGTGTCCCCTCTCACCATTTGCCATGAAATCAATCCCAAGAGCCCCTTCTTTGACCTTTCCCAGCGCTCTCTGATGAACGAACAGTTTGAGATTGTCGTTATCCTCGAGGGCATCGTGGAGACCACAGGTGAGCAATTTTTTTTTCCAGCCCTTTGTATTCTCTCCCATTCTTAATTGCTTCTTTTCTTTACTTTTCTCACTCCCAATCTAAATGTAAATTAATATGAACCCTCATGACGTTCCCTCTCTAACAGATACTCCTAATCTAGACCCTGTGAAATCTCATTTCCCCACCTTCCCAGTTTTGCAAATTTGAAGGACGTGAGGGCTGAAAAAAGAGAGAATGAGGACAACACATGAGAATGACAAGCTGATTGAATTATGAGGGATATTTTATTACTGCAGAATCGGTTTATGCCCACTCTATGCATTATAAAAGCCTGTGGTCATGGCTGCGTGCGTCACTTTGATGAATGGGCTGGGGTTTTAGTAGAAGTTCCACTCCATTTTTCAGATGACAGCTGAGAGCAGAGGTAAGCCTGCGAGACATCGGTACACAGCCGCCGCTGTAAACTACAGGCAGCCAATGCTGGAGGAACTCTCAGCGACTACGCTGCTGCTTTCTCTGTTGCATATTTAACAATGATTTTTTTTGTTTCCCTCAGGTGCAATACAAATAAATCCATCTTCCTCGTTTCTTTTCAGCGCTGCTTCCATCTACCCCCCCCCCGCCCCCTCCCCTCCTCCATTAACACGTACTCTGCCACTGTTGTAGGAGACACCGTAGAGCTGAATAGGCTTTTATAGCAGGAGGGAGAGATCAGTGGGGGAGCGGAGAGGCGGGCAGGCAACACGGTCTGTGCTCTGTTGATAATACCATTAAATCAGGGTGCAGCCAGAAGTTTAGTGTCGCAATGCTGTGACACTCAGAGCTGAGGAGTAGAGGAGTGGAAGCCCTGGCAGCGTCACCTTCGATGGTCCCCAGTATCCCGTCATCCTCCTCACACATAACGCACATCCCATTAACCCAAACATATTAACAGTTATCCCCGCACATCCAGCTGCTGCTGACACAGCTGTTCAGTTTGTGGATTGTCTCCCCAACTCATTTAAATTTTTTTTACTAAAGTAGACTTGATAGATTACCGTGCAGCGGCTCTAATACCTGTCAATTTTAGTTCATGTCTGAAGGCATTACGTTCTTTTTTTCAATACCGTGCAAAACTACATCTGGAGGAGCAGCACATCATTAGTTTATTGACTTAAAATTTTAGTTCTTTGTGGAGAAAAAAAAGTTAAAAAAGTAAAAAAAAAATCATCTAATCAATTTAGCTCTTACTTCACAAGATGTCATGAAATCAATTTTTTCACCTAGAAGTGAAAACCGAGTCCAACAGAAGGCGTGAACAGAGGATACAATCGTACAAATCTTTGTAAAAGACTGAGTATATGGTAGTCAATAGCGACCGCTAAGGTAAAAAAGCGCTATATAAATGGCACCAAAAGGTGGTCCAAATTGTATTCTTGCTAGAAATGTCGAAGTCCCAAGAGGTCAGTAGAGCATAACATTCGTCCCTTTTGCCTATTTTTTTTTTTCCAGGCATGTCAACTCCATCTATAGGTCACACGTTCACTAAATTGAATTCTCGCCAAGTAACAAATTTGAAACAGAGTCTTACAGAAAAGGCAAATCAACATAATACACTCTGTAAACAGTACCGGTGAAGGTTACTGTCAGGAAATTTACAAAGTATTCTTCAGGGACGCCCTGCCAAATGTTTGCATAGTCGTGCTCTGGGCTTTTATTTTCCTGCTGCAAGATGCAGTAAACATTAACCAGCTGCTTGAATACCCAAATGATGCCTGAATGATGGAACTAAACTGGGGTGCCTGTCAGGCTCTAAACCCACAAGCTTCCACTGCACTGGTATAACTGTTGTTTTACGAGTCCACAGCCAGCAGAAATACAGCCATTCTCCCCGTAAGAGAAGAGAGAGACTGCAGCTGGAGAAATGATCACGAACTTACCCTCGTAATTAAAACCAAGCCTCCGGGCTAATTGTGAGTAAAAAAAAAAAAAAGGCCTTTTTGTAGATGTAGGACTGTTGAAGGTTTTTCTGTGGATGAAGATGAGTTAGCGAGCCTGGAATAGCATCAGGCTATGACATAACACTGCTCACATCATCCCTCAGAGGGATGAGGGATCAGACTCCTACTCTTCGGCTAACTGTAGTGTTTAACAGAAATGCTCGGGTTATGTAGCAAAGCCACTGGATCAGAAGAAATATGGACTAAGTGCTTATTGATCGCGAAGGACCTCCAACAAACATCCAAACGTCAAGAAAATTATTTTGCGGGAGCTGAGGTCAAATGGAAAAAGAAAGATGTTTTCGAATGCCCGCATGCTGTAGACAAACAGGCACCAAACATTACTTTTTCTCAATTACACTCGCTATTAAAAAAACGTGCCACGAGAGCACGATGTCAGTCGGCCAACTGATGATGAGCGGAAAGTGCAAACAACACGCCGAGTAACGATAAAGACGTGTAGCGACAGGACCCCTTTTCCTCTTACCGTCGACGTATCGACGGGAGAATGCGGTGCCGTGCGATAGCTAATTATGCCAATCAGATTTAAACGGGCAATTATCACAACCAACACCAGCCACGCCGATAACGAGCACCGCTCACCTTTCACCTACATTAACGGATGAATGCGAGAATGAGAATGTGTCACCATTGCAAGGAGACACAAACTCCAGGAATGAAAGACTGTGCAGGATTTCCCTCTTCGCTTTTCTCTTGTGGTGGTTATTCTATTACAGTAATTAAAGGCGGCGTGCTTAGAAAATAGCTAGAAATGAAGCAATAGGTTAGAACGGCTTTGTTGTTGCTTTTATCAAACAGGAAATTGCAAGAAACCTTCTGCGGTCGGTTGACTGTTGTGACTAAATTGGACGAGATGATTGCACAGGAAGTAGCACGAAGCTGTCTTCCCGAGTAATAAAGGAAGAGAGATAATGGGAGGGAATGCTGCCCTTTCACGTTCCTCCTTATCAGCCAATAATTGTTTTGTTCGAACCCCATTTAATCGCAGTTATTCAAATTATTACGATGTCACTCTCCTGCAGGTATGACATGCCAGGCCCGGACGTCATACACGGAGGATGAGGTTTTATGGGGCCACCGCTTCCTGCCGGTGATGTCCCTGGAGGAAGGCTTTTTCCGGGTGGACTACTCGCAGTTCCACAGCACGTTCGAGGTCCCGACGCCGCCGTACAGCGTCAAGGAGCACGAAGAGAAGAATTCGTTGCCCTCGCCTGCGTCCACCCCCACCCCGGCACTGACTGAGAGCCACGGCGGCCGGCGCCACCGGGTGTTTTCTGTGGATTGCATCAACACTTCAGAGGAGAGAGGCCACCACGGGGGTGCCGGGGGTCGGCTGCCGAGCAAACTGCAGAGGATGAGTTCGTCGGGGAAAGAGGACCTGCAGAGGAAGGTGCTTCTGCTCAGCTCCCAGCACCCGGAGAAGGCCTGCAGCACGGGAGACCTGCCTCTGAAGCTGCAGCGCCTCAGCTCCTCACCGGGCCCCGAGGCGGAGAGCCGGCTGCAGCTCAAGTCCCTCAAGGTGGGTTTCGAACCCATGACTCAGTCTACAGGAGACCTGTACCAGCAAAGCCTGACGCCCACGCTGTCCCCCGTGCCCGTCCCCATGCACAGCCCTCTTCTCTCGGCCGGAGGGAGGCTGGAGGACAACCTGCCAGCAAAGCTGCGGAGGATGAACGCCGACCGCTGAAACCCAGAAAAAGTCCCTGAACACGACTACAAACTGCCACAGACCTCTGACACAGGAGGAGAAATGCATGGAAGCAAGATACAGAGATGTACTTGACCTTGGGAGGCTTTAATAGCAAAAAAAAACAAAACAAAAAAAACAAAACATGGTTTACTGACTATTTTATTGATTTGCTTTTTATCTTGAGACACAATCTTTACTGGAATTACTGTGATTTTGTGTTTCATAGCAGCGGCATTCATGCAGGCTTTGTTACACACAAAACTACAAGAAAACACAAACTTCATCTTTAAATGCGAACCTGATCATTCTGCAAGAGTCGTGCATGCACACAAAATCCATTGTTTAACGTTTGCACCACTACGATTAATAGTCAACCTTAGTTTTATTGAAATATAAATTATATTAAGATGATAATAAATGCTTGATCTTTTTTCTTTCCTGTGTTTTTATTGTCACAGTAAATAATATATTTGGTTCATATACTCATTACAGTCGTTGGTGCAACAGTTTTCCATGAGTAATCCGACGGTGCAATCCAATGTAGTTTTAATAGGCTGTTGCTGATGCTCTTATTTTATCCGTTTGGGAAGCAACACTTTGTGCAGGAACAATCCCACAATTCCTCAGTGGATGAAGTGCATATTGCAAGAGAGGATAATAATATAAGACTCCTGCTTAAGGAGAAATATGAGCAGTGTTTATTGGAAAACGGAGGCTGATAGTCAATTTATTGTTGGTACACAAAAGAGGAATGCGGTCACAAAAAACACACCCAAACAAGGCTTTATGTAGCCTTCTCTCCAACATATATTTTCAGAGCAGATGACCGTTTTATCCACACGATAGATTCGATTTCATAATTGGTCAGATTTTGTATCAAATCTGAGATTTACAGTATCCTGTCCTGACTAGAATATCTTCCAACAGAGCAAACTGAGATTAGAGCAACAGAAAGCAGAAGACTTGTGGGTTTAGGAAATCCAGGGACAAACACACCACACGGATGTAACTCGACAAAAAAACAAAAAACAAAAATAAAACATCCCGAGCAGCACATGCGTGGTCAGCGCATCTCCAGTACCTGGAAGACCTAAGCCTCAATTCCACTACTCCAGCAGCACAAAGACAGGAAAATCAATGGGAGACGGAGATTTCCAACCGCTTCATCGGTACACTCACGAAGACACCCCTCCCCCTCCTTATGAATCTGCAGCTTCGACCACCCACTCAGTTTACACTCCTCTAATTCCTTTCCGTGTGTGTTTGTCCACTCACTCGCCACACACATGCTTTGTCACCCCTCTCGTGCTGCGTAGGATTTGACAGATTACAAAACATGAATTGAAATGGTCTCATTAAAAAACAAAAAAAACCAGAACACCTCAGAGGAAAACAGTTCTTAATGGAGCTGAAGGCACTGAGTCTCAAATAGAGCGAAACACTGTTCAAAGTTAATTATTGTTTTCATTACATGACCTGCTGATTCAATAATCAATCAAGTTTGCTCTATGAAAGAGGCTTTTCCATGCGAGTAAGCTCATACTGGATTCATCCATTCTCTGTTGATTATTTTCTTGACAGTCAACCAAACACTACTTCCATTTTGTGCGTGTTAAATTAAAAACGTAAGGTATTACAAGTGAAATTAACGAACAGTATCCTTCTTGTAGTCTGGAATAATGGCTAAAAATAGACTGTTTCCTCACTTTGGTACAGAACAATACAAGTTTGCATGAGAAACCCTGATATATGAGGGACAATTTAAAGGGAAGGTTGTCATTTTTATTAGTTTTCTTGCTGAGAGTTGAATGAGAAAATCAGAGTTCATCTCAGCCTTTGGATGGTTTCAATCATCTCATCAAACTCCTATTCTTCTTATTTGTCTTTCTATAACAGTTCCCAGCAAATATCAAATAGTACTCTTTGCTTAAAATGCCCATCCCTTATTAGTACATCGCAAATGAACATTTTGTACACTGTAGATCATGAAATGCGACCACAAAGCAACTAACAGAAGCAAGACAGGAGTTTCTGGCACACACTAGCAAAAGAGCAAGGGGAGTTTCCATGGAGGGGGCATGGTTGACATTTGGTCCATAACCTGGAGAAATGCAAGAAATACACAGAAAATGTGCCAAAGAATAAAGAATATAGAGAAAATAATATAAGAAATAAACACACAGAAGTAAAACAGCACAAGAGACGGAGTAGGAACGGAGGTTTCAAAGTGTGATTTGCATACTGAATATTTTATAACCAAATGTCATTGAGTCTTTCTACAATAATAACAGCAAGTATTTAGGGATTTTCAATATTGTTTCAGTCTGTATGTCATAAAACGTTGACTCAGATTTGTGGTTACTTTCCTTTCTCATTGAGAAAATGCTGTTTCCTTAAATTGACTGCCACTGTCCACTATTTAAAACCAGTGGTACCGCTTTCAGCTCCTCTGCTTATTTAAACTAACGACAGGGCGGAGCTTGGAGACATCGTTTTCCACCCGCTTTAGAGAGTCGGCTCCTGTCTGAGGTGTTATCGGAGGGTCTGAGCCTCCGCTATAAAGACCCCGACACTGATGTCTCCGCAGGTTAAAAATAACTGAAGCATGAATACTTAATAACAAGACAAGGCATGGAGAGGCTCATTATAGGACCTCATCTTGCTGACATCCCCAAACTCAAATCTGCCCTTGTCATGTTCGTATTATCTCCGAAATGAGCCGGTTGAATAAATTCTGAATGGCAACGAAAATCTTTCTCATCTCTGAGAAATAAAAAAAAAAAGAATTAATTTCCTTCTTTTTTTGTTTTCGTTTGATTAATTTGATTCGGAGATGTTTTGATGTATAACTGCTCCATTTATAATCCACTGAGCCATTTCTTTGTACTGTGTTGCACCAACTGTGAGCGAATGGCTAATTAGGCCACTTGTGGTGTCTAAAAGGGAAATGTGCCTGACTGGACCACCTTAATGAGACACACACACACACACACACACACACACACACACACACACACACACACACACACACACACACACACACACACACACACACACACACACACACACACACACACACACACACACACACACACACACACACACACAGAGAGAAATGTGAGCATCCGAAGACACGCAACAAACAGATGCGGCAGCTGTCAATCACAAAACAAGCCACTTCTTTCCACCACAGTCACCACGGCAACATGGGAGCCTCTTTGCCCTGCAGCGGTGGGGGGGCTCAGGTAACAGTTGATGTGTGTGTGTGTGTGTGTGAGAGAGATCATTGTATTCTTCAGTGCTCTCATCTTCCCAGTCTCACTGAGCAATTTCAAATACAGCATATAAAATGTAAGGCTGATCTAAACTGTAGATATTCAGCGTCTCACATGCAGCGCTGTGATTTATTCCTCCTTATCCATTTAGAGTAATCCTGTGGGAATCATGGGGGGAAGGAGGGGGAGGGAGAGCAAATAACATCAGCACACATCTTTCTTTCTGGAATTTTAATTTCAATTTGTCTGCTGTACAATAGAAGCAACCACTGCTGACATGCTTTGAGAATATTGAATGGCTGATTCATTGATTTTTCCATACACATATTACCATAATACTAGCTCTGTGGGCCGTGTGTGGAGAAGGTGTAAATATTGGTTCTTTTAAAGCTAGCGTCTGTGACGGGACTGAAATGCAGGAATGAACGGTTCATCTTAGAGGAGCAGTTGAGTGTGTGCATCCTCCGGGGAGCTCCCTCTCATTGTTTCTGCCTAACGCACCCGGGGCTAAAGATCCCAGGACCCGATCGATGCCCGTCTCGCTGAACCGCGACCCGGGCAACGCGAGCCGACGCCCCGAGGGTTGGTTAGTCACTCGGCTCCGCGGGGACGGCTGGTGTCAAAAAGGGTGTTTGGAAGCTGGAGGTTCACCCGCCAGCTCGCAGAACACTTTGGTGAAAAAAAACCCTAGCACGATGACCTCATGTCCCCCTCACCAGAAATCAATGGCTTTGATCTGTTTTCATCAGCGCAGCAGCACACAAAATGCATTATTTCCCTTCAAAGACATTCAGGACGCCCCACACGGGACGAGCGTTTTGATTCAAGTAACTGCCTCTGCTGCGCTTTGAATACGTCGTGCTGAGATATGCCATCTGCGATCGGCGCGCAGCTCTTTTTGGAATCACTGTTCCTCCTACGTGTGGCGATCAAAGTGAAGGAACCGGCTCGCTGCAAGGTATCGTAGCTGCAAAGTAGAATATTAATTTGTTTTCAGTGGTACGGCTGTCAGCGTTGGTGCTTCGAGTGTACAAATGCTACCCGAGTCGGTGCACGTTAATATAATGGGCGGGAGGGTGACGCAACAAAGCTGAAATCAACATAATGGATCAGTAAATGTATATATGTGTATATATCTATATATATATATCTATATAGATATATACACACACACACATCTTGTCCCAGGAAACTCCCAGGGAACACTGGGTGGAGTGTTATGCACAAAACAGGGAAATTAAGTCACGTGATGCAGTTTAGACCCCAAAATACATTTCCATTACAGAAGGAGCAGATGTAAAAATAGTCATCATTAAAGCCAATATGCACCAAAATATTGCATTTATGCCAGAAAACTTTCAATATCTTTTACAGGCTACTTTGTTGGACAGTAAATGCTTTTAGTTGGTTTCATTGGAAAGAGTCGGCCGCCATGTTTGGACACCTCCTCCACTGGTTCTACCATTCATTCATTCATTACAAAAAAAAAAATAAAAAGATATGCCGGACACAGGATATTTATAGCATTAGATATAAAAGCTTTCATTAAATGGCTGTAGGTTGAATTATACTGTGCATTC
The DNA here is from genome assembly GCF_029030835.1 of Brachyistius frenatus. Taxonomy (NCBI): domain Eukaryota; kingdom Metazoa; phylum Chordata; class Actinopteri; family Embiotocidae; genus Brachyistius; species Brachyistius frenatus. Next base: position 1,358,501 of record NW_027210679.1, on the reverse strand, counting down.
AAAGGCTGAGTGTTAAGCAATTAAAGGACGTCTGAAAGAGAGACTATAAATAAAGTACAAGGGTGCAGGCTTGTTTCCAGAGCGGGGGGAAGGACACAACTCAGTCTGAGGTTCTTCAATAACAAAAACAGAACAAGGAGTTAGATTCAATTTAGTTTCATATATATGGTGCCAAACATGGCATGTTTCTTCTAAGGGAAATTTATGTAGTAAGTTGGTCTTGTTAGTTTGTTACGCATACCAGCAGTTCATTTTTCAACTCGGTAAATAATGTTTTTCTACTCAAGGCTAATGACTAATTTATGATCAATTCAACAATTTGGAAGAATTATCGATAAATAAATCATTTCTTTTTAATACCAAAATGCAGAGGACTTGGTGGGCTTTTTGCAGCCCTGAGTATCGTCTGCAGGCTTCTTCACAAGCTGCAATCGGCCCAACAATCTCCGTCGAATGTATGTTATGCATATGAGGCAAAAGAAAAGTTCGCAAATCTCTCGCTACTCTTTGTAAAGGTTAATAGCAGTGATTTTAACATTTGGATCAACTCACTTCTTCTCCCACCTGGATTCTGACGATTGGACAGGTCTTTCAGTGAATGAATATAAATGAAACTGTAAAAGTGAGGTGGTCATCCAACTCCTGCAAAGATTACACTACTTGTAGAAATGGGAAAAACGAAGTCTGTCACGAATATAATCAACTACGTTTATCTTTCATTGTCATAATCACATTGGACATCAGATGAAGATGTTATTTGATTTCAGTGAATGCAGAAAAAAGTGAATTTAGTCTGTTCTGAGGAGAAACTGTACGAGTTGGAAATGTGAAGTTTAAAGAGTAAAATATCTGAAGGGAAAATATCCCAAAACACTTCTCGATTCTCGTTAAGTTTTAAGATGAATCAAAGGCTCATATATTGCACATAATCCCTGCTGTGAATATCAATCGAATGATATGAGTGTGAGAGTCTAAGCCTTTGTGGGATTTTGGATTCCAAAGCAAATTGTGGAGGCGGGTTGATTAATTAAAGTTCAAGCCTCGAGCATCATGAAGCCATCATAAAACCCCCAATTAGGCAGCGCACGATAAATGAAACCTAATGCCACTGTTAACCTGTCACACACACACACACACACACATGCACACACGCACATGCACAATGGGACCAAATGAGTAATAATGGGATCCCTAACGCCAACCGGTGTGTGTGTGTGTGACACTGTGTGCTCATGGCTACACATCTAGTTTCTGTCGAATTGTCAGACCATAAAATGGCACGCGCGCACGCACACACACACACACACACACACACACACACACACACACACACACACACACACACACACACACACACACACACACACACACACACACACACACACACACACACACAATCTCTCGGGAGTAAATTCAAGCACTGCTACACCATCATTATATTACACTAACCTGTCTCTGGCCTTCGTAAATGAAAACCTGGAGACTCAAAGCTGTAAACACGAGTAATGTCTTTCCTCCATGCTCCATTTATCTATTTACTCCTTTTTTTTTTTTTTTCCTCCTTATTTTTTTTATTATTTCTTTTTGGTCTTTTTTTTTTTTTTTTTAATTCTGCTTCTTTTTTTTTTTACGGCCGCTACCTTGTGTCTGATAAGCACTTTTCCTCCGCAGACAAATGGCTTGTCTGACGCTACCTCTTCTGTGAAATTGTACTTGTCGAATGCAGGCGTGCGCTTCGACGAAATATGATCACACACATTCAAACGCACACACATTTTCCGACATCAGAGGAGCTCTCTGGGCGGCGGGGCGAGAGCTAAAACGACCCCCCTCCCCCGCCACCTCACTCTCCCCCACCGCTCCCCTTGTTTCCCACTTTTCAATTCCTCACTTCACAGCCTTCAGCGAAAAGCAAGAGAACTTTTTCTCAGACATTATTTGAAATCCATCTTCAGAGACTGAGAAGTCTTTTTACTTTTTAATCACGCTCCTTCTGAGAACTTTTAATCACGCTCTTCCCCGCAAATGTACTGTATTGTACTGAGTGTGTGTGGGGAGGAGGGGAGAAGAGGGGATGGGAGGGGGGGAAGTGTGACAGTGATGTGGGCAGTGAGTGAAAGCCAAGAGAATAAAAAGAGAGCCCATCATTACACGCCGCCGTTCTGTCGTTCCATTAGAAAGAACAAAATGACCCTCATCACCCTGTCTTCCTCGTGCAGAGACCTAATTGAGTTTTCAGGGGAAAATTTCTTCGGACTCAAATTGCATTTGTTCTGTCTCCTCTCCAGCGCTGCCCCCCGCTCGGCCCACCCCTGCAACCGCACAGTGCCCAAGGGGCTCCATGGGAAATAATATTCCCTGTTGTCACACACTAATGGTCACTGCTGCATAACTGCATCGCCGCATGGAGAGTAATAGGATTAATTTTGTGGCGATGGGTATCGTCAACTTCTGTGTGAAGCCAATTTCTCGGGCTGTAAGTGGGATGAGGTTGTGAAATTATTAAGAAAGTGTTGAATGACCCATTGGTCATTCGAATTGTCTGAGCGCTTTTTGTCCTCTGGTAATACTTGACACATAGGTGTGCTTAATAACTAAATAATAGAAGGAATTATTCACACAAGGAGGAAAGTCATTGTTAGCATGGCTGGTTTAAACTGCTTGAAGGCCCTCGACCAAATTGAGCTATGGGCCCTGTTGATATATTAGGGATGCATTATTTATGTGTAATTTATTGCTGGGATATTTGTCATCCATTGTACAGGCATATTTTCTTTTAAATGGAAAATAATTAAACATTAAGAAGGAATATTAGTTTTGAACGAATATACCTGTAAAATCAAAGGTTGTTAGTGCCTTCAACATTGCTGTTCAATATGGCTGTTACAGAAAGGAAAAATTATAAGATCAGCAACTGCTATGATGAATATATTAGGCACAATAAAAAATTGTTTGTTAAACCTGACAACAGGTGGAGAAGCATACGTTTCGCTGCCCTCTCTGGTCGAAAGTATTCACTACCTTTGTCGTCACGGTGTAACGATGCACTGATCACAACAGTGGTTCTCAAATTTTGGGTTGCCAGCCATGGAGAACCCTGACAATAATCAATCTAAATGAACTGAAACTAAGCCAACACAAAGGAGGCATGAACAATAAATCAAATTATTCGCACACAACCTTAACAGGAAGGTTTTTTTTTTGACAAAGAAAACCACAAACGTTTAACTAAATTTAACACATCACAACCCGAAATACTTTTCAATAAAAAAAAACAACAACAAAAAAACAACACAAACTAGACGACTTTCAGTCTACTAACAATAATGAAAAACCACAGGAGATGCTCAGCTCTTGCCAAATGAGTCATCCCAAGAGAGAAAAAAAAAAGGTTTCCAAGGAAAAAACAAAAATATCAAAGATATATATATATATAATCCAACCAAAAGGAAAATAATGTCCCCCCAATTCAGTCAGTCGGTGAGTCAGTTCTACCGGCAGCGATACCAGCAGTCAGCTGACTGTCAAGCGCTCACTTTCTTGCTGGCGGTAATGTCGCTCTGAGGACCCGTGATGCGTCGTCCGTTCAGACCGTATGTCCTGAGGGATTCTGTCGTTTCATTACAAATCGCACGGACATTTTGAGTGTATGTGGGGGGGGGGGGGAAGTTTAGGGAAAGAGAATAAAGTTAAACTTTTATTTTGAAATTGATAGAATTTCTGATGCTGTCCTTTTGTTTTGAAAAGGCATACATTTCCATTACGTCGCACACATACAGTAGCCGTTTTCTGCCAGTGTTGTCATGGTAATGACGACCAAAACTGACATCGTCACACCAACAGTTAACTCTCGTTTCAGCATTTGTTAACAGGTTCAGGATTAAATAAATCAGACTTTTTATTAAACTCAAGATAACTGACTTTTTATGGAATCTTTCATACAGTTCAATGTAGGTTCTTAAAACTTGATGAGCATCACCAATTTAAACTGGTTTGAAAAGAATATTGGTCTCTATTTTATTGGGCTTTCAGCCTTGGTTTGTTTAGTTCGTGGTTTTAACAATGCATGAGGGCATTATGTGTTACTGTGCTATTTTTCTGTTAAATTATTTTTGAGTGGGTCAAAAGTTTCAATGATTTTGGTGGGGACTTAATGACAAAAGAAGAATTAGGGTCCAGTTGAGAGCCACTGCAGCAAGTTGATTTCAATGGCCAAACACGATTACCAGTGTGGAGCTGAAACCAACTTTGACTGTTAACTGCTGAGAGGAAAGTAGTTGCAAACAACAGTCTGCTGTGTGAAAGTCAATTTAAAGTATCCCAAATCACTCCAATTTCCTCCTTCAAAGAGTTTGAAGTGCAATAACCACAGCCTGCGACTCTGAGAGACAAAAGTCACACAGGATGTCATTATCAGGTAAAGACAAACAGTTTAAGGCACATTCACCACTTTTCTTTGATGTTCTTCTTACAAAGAACGCTTGGAAGTATTTTGTGTCCTGAGCTCTTACAGTGAAAACAGATGACAGAAAATCAATAAAGTAAGGAACTTTTGCTGCTGCTGCAGTATTGGCATCTTCAAATGGTTTGAATTGTGAAGCTTTGTACTTTAAAATTAAGTTTAAGTGGAGCCGGTGTCAATCAAAATACAGCAGCTGAATTTGTATTGGGCCGATATTTGGACGGCTGAGTGTTGAAGTGTTAAACAGCAAGCGATGGTGACGCTTTCCTATTAAGAGCAGTCTTCCACCTTCATAAACAAAACAGCCACATTTCTACAGGTGAAAAAATCTCAGTTTTCTTAAAATTTCCATCCTCATATCTCCCAACTGTTGCTGATGTAATTCAGATGTCCATATTTGCCAAACAAGTTCGTCACTAAGTAAATTAAAATAAACCAATTTACATACAGACAGCTTGGACCCTTCAGGTGTTCTTGAAATCTGAACGCTTGGGATAGTAACCCACTTTTCCTGGTGTGTAAACCAGCCTTTAGTGTGAGATAACATTGTCGCGTCCTCATTTAAGTCTGTTCACACACATCAAACTTCATGAGAGGTCAGGATGAATGACCAACAAGGTGTTTAAACCGAGATAAAGACAGACTCTTAATTTGGTGATAAAGAGGCTCCCACCACTCCCGCTCGATAATCCGTCCTCACCGCAGCTCCTGAATCCTAAACACCTGAACAGAGAAGTGCTCTCTCTTTCATAGCTCCTGATGTCATGACGTACGCAGCGGAGTCGAAGTCGCCACGCCTTATGTTCGCTCTCATCCTCCTCTGTCTCCTCGCCTTTGATGTGCAAAATCTGTCCCCCCCACCCCCTCTGTCCGTCCGCCTGCCGGCTCGACCCACTAAACACCGGTTGCACAGCTTGCGCCTAATCTCCATCACACCGCGTCTGTTTTGAAAGCAGCCAAACGCAGCAGCCGCCCCCCTTTTCCTCACAAAAGAAGAACACACACTCTGTTTGAACATCTGCCTGCCTGTCAGCCCGCCAGTCCGCCTGTTAACCGAGCTTCGGACGTTTTTCAGACATTTCTCACCGGCAGATTAATTAAAATCACAGCAGCCCCCGGCCCTCTTCAAAGAGGGCGACGCAGGATCCCTAACACTGATTCTCCAGCTTTTGGTTAAACAGACCCAGATTTGTCAGGATGTGACTGCTGAGAGGGATTGTGTTGTTCCACAAACAACGCGGCTACCAGGTCTCACCTGTCAGACCGTAACAGTGTCGGGAAACCATCTTCGTCACAGTGGAATCAGGGGCGCACGATTATTTTTCTCAACCTTCAAGCAGAGCGTTTGCCATCATCTCTATTTGTACGATTCACTGCTCTAAGTTGGTAAACTGAATGGATCGGTCCAGCTCCGTGGCCAACAAATCCCCTCCCGTTGAGCGGTGCCAGCGCTGGAGGGCGGCCCGGTGGCAACCATACATCATTCTCCCGTAGAGCGGCATGTTTCCTCTAAACCAATCACGATCGTCATGGGTACACGGGCAGGTGAGCCCTGGTACTGAAATGGATGAATTCCTGCAAAACACAGAACAGAACCAAGCAGGACTGCCATGTTGCGTTGTGTGTAGGTTGCTGGCTCAGAGGTTGTTGTTGTTGTTGTTGTTTCCCAGTGCAACGGGGATTTAGAAAATGGTAATGCAGAGATTTAAATAATCGGCCGAAGGCAGGTTTAATGCAAAATTCTACATCCAGCGAGTCAAACTAACCTCCTTCTGACACTGCAAGTATTTGCAAGAACAACAAAAAAAAATGTGCTCAATGTGCCTCAAAGATGTGAGATTGAGTGAATAAACAAACATACGCATGCCACTCGCTGCAGTGTTTGAAATTTAGGACGTCAAGAACGCACGCAATGTATGTCGAGCTCCAACATGCGACAACAGAAACGCCTCCGACTACTTTCTCCTGAAAACACATTCACAGGTCAGTGTTTTTAAGCTGTTAGCACTAATTTAGCATGTAGCTATCACCACTGTTGTTCTGAACCATATAATGAAATACTTTGAACTGCCCGTCTTAGACACTATAAAAAGCTGCATACGTGGGAACATAAACAGACTATAGATAAGACTTCATAAGATACAGTCATGAGAATAATCCAGGCACAAAGCATGGCAGATCTATGACTATAACTTTTTATGACGTAAAGGAGTTGATTAGTTTACAAAAGTTTATCGCCCAATAAATGCTCAGCACCTTGCCCATTAGAAACAATGTTAACGAGCTGATTGGTTAAAATTAAGCCGCGGTCTATGCCCAGTAGGATGGAACGACTGCAAACGATTCCCTATAGAGAGTCGCCAGACCCATATATTCACACAGTGGAATTGGGTCGGGAAAAACGCCTCGGTGCCTGTAAGTGTCATGCGTACGACGTGGAATCGGATTCCTGTGATTCAGAATCTGGCTCCTTCTCTGCTCTGCCTCACCGTGACTCAGCCTTTAGTCCTGATAGCCGCCAACCATTTAGAGGCCACGGGGAGCTTTAAACCACACGGATGGAAAACAGAAACAATTGATGGCAGACATGAACCACTTTCTGTCTGCGTCGTGATCTTTCTCCTCTCAAACACACGGCATGTTTGACACCACTGACAAAACACGTCAGCAATGTGCCAGTAAAAATACGTTGGCTTGCTCGGTGATGCGCAGCGCCCTCTGATTATCCTCCTCTCGTACCTTGTGACTTCCTGTCACTGACATAATCTGCGTTGTAATAAACTAGGGAGCGATGACAGAGGAAATGCAGCACGTTGTACTTTGTTCTCTCTGCGTGAGCACCTTTTATATCTTTGCCTCTCCACTCTGCTTTCATCCGAGCAGCATGTCTGACAGAGTTTGAGGATGGGGAAAGAATATTCGGAGTAAGCAGAGTACCGATCCCTGCGGGGAGATTTGTCCTCTTACTATATATAAGAAAAAGGAAATTGGCAAGATCTTCACCGACAGTGCATTTTGTAGTTGAGGTGAGGGAAAAGTTATCGTCTGCTTTAATTCATTTCGACAGAGATTGCCGCAAATTGTTACACAATGTGACCACTTACATTTAAACGAAGCCGAATGCAGTACTTCACTCATTCAAAACAATGAACATAATCATAATCAAACTGAATAGGAATGTATATTTTAACACCACGATAACCACAAAAATCAAACACGATAAGCGAACTACTAACCCTCTTAAAAAGTTTTTGTGCAGCTTCTGTTCTGATCATGAACTAGTTTGAAACAGCAACAGACTTAAAAATGCTGAATGTGCTTAATGTATTTGCAGTGATGCATTCACTTACCGCTCATGTGCCTTTGAACGGTGACGTCATCACTCGCACCTCAAGTCCAGCTTCGACCTAAAAAGAAAGGACAAACAAACGTTGTTTTTAGTCTTTAACAGTCAGAAAGGATTTTATATCTTAAATCTATTAAATACACAACACAATGAAGGACCGGTCAGTAAGAACTTAAACTTCTGGCAGTACATGACCCCAACCAACAGCCAACCAACAGCCAACCAAAGGTCAACCAATGTGGGCGACAACCAGCAGTTTTACACCGGCTACATGCAAGCTGAGGTTGGTTGAGATCCTCCATATTAAATATTAAACAAGTTTTAAACTTGCAGTGACCGAATTTAAAGACGTAAGATTTTAATCTTTACTAATCACGCGCTTTCTGATCCACAGCAGCTGATAAAAACTGAAACGGAGCTGGTTCATCTGGATCGGTCGTCACACCAAAATCTAAATGTGTGCGTCCTTAACGACTTGAATCTGCAACGTCATTCATTATTTACATCGCTACCATCAACCAGCATCCCTAAGAAAGAGGCCAGCACACACACACACACACACACACACACACACACACACACACACACACACACACACACACACACACACACACACACACACACACACACACACACACACACACACACACACACACACACACACACACACACACACACACACACACACACACACACACACACACACACTCTCTTATTATTTAACCAACTGCTGACTGCAGCATCATATTTCGCAGATATGAGAATAGCATTTCTTACTCTTGGCAAGGAAGTGAGTACTTCACCAAAATGTTGAACTGTTCTATTGACACACTTGCTGTTTAATTATAGTTTATTGTCTCGGAGATTAATGAGAAAAACGCTGTTAGTGGACAAAACACTTGCTGATTAAATCCTCATGCAGCCGAAAGTACATCGGGCTAAAGGAGAACGAAAGGAAAGACGTGAATGCCAAGTCACTTTAATCTTCCCTCCTGTTAGTTTCACACCAACATGAAAAAAAAAAAAAATTGGTTTTCTTATTGAAAAAGGAAGTAAAAAAAAAACCCAACAACCATTGACGCACAACGGCAGGGTCTAACCTCGCTCGGCCCAGAATGAAGTCGTTAGATTATTTTTGGTATTTTATACAGGCAAGAAAACATTTGCTTGTCCGACAGACGGACAGATGGCTCTCCAGATGATTCATTTTTCTCTGCCAGACATGGCCGACGTTTACCAGCGGGAACTCAAACGTGTTTGCGTGAGCACAGACTCGCGCACACGCACACACCTGTCTCGATATATAATGAGCCCCTGGAAGGATAGTGCAATAAAAGCCATAAAGAGAAACAAACTCTCTCTCAGTTTCTTTGAAACAGTTGATTATAAGTCATTTTTAAATAAGTATATGTCCTGATAAATAAATGATGAGATTGCGACAGTAACACAACAAATGTGTGTGCTGAGAAAGCCGATTTTCTCCCTCCCAAGTAAACTGTGTTCCTGTCAAGATAATGGCAACAGCTCAAGAAAGTGACGTGACGAAAAAACAAATGTGCCAAGAGCGCGATTGAGCTCTTGTAGCTTTGTCACGGCCTGCCGGAGGATATGAGGTTTAAAAATTCCTCTTAAAAACACATATTTATGGATACAGAGTGAGAGAATCAGCAGAAAAAGGCTGTTGCTGAATTTGTAGAAATGATATCATTGGTGAATTTTTCAGCCCGCTCTGCTCTCATCCTCTTAGTTTGTGCCTTTATGCTCATCCGTAATGACTCCTAATTGTTTTTTGAGGGTGTGAAAATTAATTTTCTGTGTATCCGTTTCTTGATGTAAACAGTTATGACTTTGAGTATAATGCTATCAAATCGTTGAGTGGCCACTTCTACGATGTAAATGGAAACAGGAGAACGACAGCGTCTCTATAGGAGAGAGCTGAGAGCAGTCAGAGTGGATTTACGTATATTCGTGTTAATCTTTGCCTCCGATGAGCTGACAGACTCTCATTCATGATAAGTAATTAAAAAAATGAATGGCTTTGAACGGTGTCGGCTTACATTTGTGGAGTGCTAATTGTTGCTGGTGTATTTTGTTTGCACTTTAAGAGATGCCACTGGGAGCTGAGGGAGATATAAACTGAGGCTCTTAAGTTGCAGTCAATTAAAAGTTAAAGTATATGTGTCATAATCACACCATGTACTCTAAAACAAAACAAAAAACAGATGTGGTCCAGGAATACGTTCCTCTATTTTCTGCACACCTTTCGGTCTGACGTAGGTGATGAACACATTTCTAAGGGGTGAAAGGGGTCTTGACATTTGGCAGGAAACTATGCATTTTCTATTGTATCTTGGGAGAGGCACCTGTGTGAATATCTTAGTTTCATTATTGGATACAAAATAAAAGCCTCTTTCCATTTTCTTCTGCGCTGATAGATGCGAGTCTGAAGGGAAGAAAAACCTGCACCAGTTCAATTTGCTTCAATCAGGTAGATGTGAAACCTCGAAATCAGTTTTAATCAGATCTATTTAGCAAACTGAGTGTTTGTCTCATATAACAAGCTCTCCCTGCTCTTTTCACTGTACAAGCCAAAGCCTGATTAAAGCAAACAAACCTATTCATTTATTGCCTCTTATAATTTGGCACGATACTTACTTCGGGAACAGGAGCAGAATGCAGCGTTTTGAGTCTTTGACAAGGTGCCTCCAGCAAGCAGAACCAGAGCCGGGCTTCAAATGATCCTGACGGGTCTGTATGGGGAAAGGCAAAACCACAGGTCACCTGCATTTAGTCCTGTCAAACAAACTTAGTACACTGTGCGCCAACACCTTCCCCTGGCGCTGACTATATCAGCCATCATTTGTTTATCGCCTTAGAAGTGGAAGCCGCTGGAGACTAATTAACATGATATACTGTCTTCAGTTTATTTATTTTTCTCACAGCATCCAAATATTGTTTCGCATCAGTCAGATCAGATTGTTTGGCTGTGTAGATTAAAGTGCGCGCACCTTTATTCAGCAGAGAACAGGAGGATTGACTACTCTTGAGCGGCGCTGAAAAATAATGAATCCCATGTTTCTTAGAGTTCAGTATGTATTACTTACTCCCTGCTTTATGCACATTCATGGCTGAAGCATTCATTAAAGTTTGACTGGTAAAAATGTGTGTGTGTGTGTGTGTGTGTGTGTGTGTGAGAGGCGCCTCTCTCACTTTGGTCGATAAAGAGACCACGATAACGACGAACAGACTCGAAGTATAGGATTAAATTTGTAGGGAAAAGTCATATATTGCCACATTCACACAACAACACTTAAAAAAAACATTCAGCAGACATCAGCAGCGAGCCAGATTGATCTATCTTCAACGTTTCTATATTATCTCCATTGTTTTTTTTGTTTTTTTAATCTCTTCTCATATTTTTCTGGGCTACAACTGTCTGTTTTATTGTTCGCTGGTCAATCATCTGTTAAACCCTTTGAACTGCACCAAAATGTATGAAAAGTGCTGTGTAATTCAGGCCCTATGTGCCCCACACACACACACACACACACACACACACACACACACACACACACACACACACACACACACACACACACACACACACACACACACACACACACACACCTCTCAGCCACAGTAGACCTGCAGCTTTTAGAGGATCAAAAGAGTTGGCCACCGAAGGCTGTGATCAAATTTTATTACATATAATTTGGCACACATCTTCAAGTGCAGGATAAATGTTGCTGCACTTTAGGGTACTCACATCAAATGTATGAAACTGTATAGGAGCATTGAAGTAGCTGAAATCACAATTCAAAATCATGCGTCTCTTTCACGCTTTGCCGTGATATCGGGTTGCTCCATCAGAATGACGTGTAGCCAGCCCATTCTGGTAGGTCCAGCTATGTAAGACTAAATGTAACTGGATAGGACTAAAGCCAATATTGGACTTTTTTTTTCATACAGTATCTTCAACAGGTAACCATTCCCAGGAAGCTCCACTGACCCTGCGTACAAAAATCAGAAAAACAAGGTTTGCTCACATTTTAATTTACGAAGAAATACATTTTAACAGGCATCAGCAGACAAGGAAAGAAAAATAGAAAGACTGGTCTGTCAATAAACTCAGGCTGCAGACGTTATCTGTTTGATTCCTCACGACACATATCTCCTCTGGTATTAAATACCGAGTCGGCGCACAAAACTAAAGTAAAGTTGTCAGAATATTGCATCTCGGTTGTCAGTATAGGAATCGGAGAGAGACGAGAGACCGAGAGAAAGACAGAGATAGAGAGACCCGGTGAGGGGGAGGGAAATAACAGCAATATTATCAAAAGCTTGTTATATTTTCACAGGTTCTGTCTCCTGTCACAAAGTTTTCAGTGTGTCACGATGAACACGGAGAGAGAGGAGGATGGGAAAAGAAGCAGAACAGCCTGTGATTCCCTTTGCAACGTATCCTGTGGAGATTCAGGTCATAAAAAACAAAAAAACATCTCGGCATGTGTGTCAGCTGATGACAGATGTATCAAGGAAATAAATACTTGCAGGCATATGTCTTGTTCTGTTTCACCGAGGTGTTTGAAATGGCATGTTATGGTTTATTCGCGAAAATGCATAGAATATTAAGTGGAAATGAGGGAAATACAATTAAAATGTTTGTTGAAAAGGCAGCGCAAATAAAAACAAACCTTTGTTCTGGGGTTTGGTGTTCCTCGAAAGTCTTAAACTTTAAGAAAGTTTATAATGCCTTCCATCCTTACTCATAGAAAGTGGAATCGCGGGTCAGTTTTCAAAAACTCGCCAGATGGTGAGTTTAAAAAAACACAACACACACATCTATCCATCCTTCCTTGGTGCATATGGTACATCTTTTGCATTTTAAAACACCGTGCTCATTTCACCGAACATCACTCGATTAATAAAGTGACTGATGTAAGCGTGTATGTGGGTCAGTGGGAGGCAGTGTCGGGTCTGATGTGATCTGGGTCTGTCTATTGGCCCTGCTGTGTTTTGTGTGCGTGTGTGCGTGTGTGTGTGTGTGTGTGTGTGTGTGTGTGTGTGTGTGTACCCAGGATAAACTCCAGGCCTTTCACATCTCCAGTTCCTGAACTGGAGCAGAGCAACTGGGAAGCATTACACACACTCGCACACTCACACACTCACACATTCACACACTCACACATTCACACATTCACACACTCACGCAGCCAAAGTTAGCCAGCGTCTGTGGGCCAGCCATCACTCAGAGACGCCCCAGGGATCTGACCCGAATACTGATAGGACATTTAACGCTATCACTTAGCAGCAGCAATCAAGCAGAAACAATGACAACAACAAAAAAAAAGACCTTGAAATCAATACCTTCGCCATTAAGGTTTTGTTTTTGGTGCGGTTTGTTCGTTCATCAGCAGGATTTCGAGGACACTAACTAGTCTGATTTTCATGAAAATTGGTGGAAGGGTGTAGGTTGGCTCAAGGAAGAACCAGTTAAATTTTGGTGCGGATCCGAATCACAGAGCGGATCCATGAATTTATTCCCACTTTCATCAACATTTCGCGATAGGACACTACTAAATGCCGTACATCTTAAAATCCAGTAGATGGCATTAAAGTTCAGTATTGACAAAACATAGGCCATTCTAGAAATACAAATGACCCCGTTATACAATCCACATTCACGGACACCAGTAATCCTCAGGAATACACATGTACATGCTCAAATTTATTAAAGCAAGCTGTCGACATGGAGGATAGTGGCTTAAAAGGGGAGAAACAAAACCGGTACAACATCTTAGATGTGAGGTTTCAGCTGAGCACAAGCGTAATATGACATCATTGGCACAGTTTGGAAATACATTTAGACATATTTAGTGGTCGCAGCTGCAGATTTCGTCTTTCCTCTCCGAATGCCCTTTAAGATTTGTTTTCACTCTGTTTCTAGGTTGCAAAATACGTCTGGACGGTTTTTAGTGAATGTCTTGTTTGCTTTAACTTCAAATCCTGGCATAGTGGCTGGCTTCGTGACCTATTGTGAAACACACCGTGTCTCATCTGGTCAGTGAAAGAACAAAATAATCTTTAAATAATCTTTTAAATAGGACCGGAGTGTGCTGAGTCACCCTTCTCACTGATGACGTCAGAAGGCCTTTTTCATTAAAGCTCCTCTGACTCAGACTGTTGTCAACTATGATATACAGTTCAGTTGTTACTTCTATGTGAACAGCTCACTGAAAGACCATGAAGTCCCCAGAAACACTCATGATGCATTCACGATCGGTTGGGGATTGTTGAATTTCAATGGGGATTTTAAGCTTTAGTCTATTAAACTGCAGACTTGTGTCTATATATTTAGCTATTTTACATAGTTCCTGTCATGAATGTTAATAGTTTAGTAGAACTTTGAAATAAATAAACGACTTCCTTAAAAAGGTTGGCTGTCACTGGTGAAGATCAATCATGGTCATGCATTAAAAAAAAAAAAAACCTTGACTGTTGGTTGGAAATTGGAAACAAACTCTCTTCCGGTCTAACTTCGATGTATCGTTGTCCTGGGTTGTCCATGCAGTAGCGAGAGCAAATATTTCTGAAAATGGTGCTACAGGCCCAGAGAAACGGAGAAAAAAAGAGCTGTGTTATTCCCTTTTTCTCAAAAGGTAGAAAAAAAACCCTTCAACAACGCAACGTTGCCTTCGAAAGTCACTCCGAATTCGCTTCCATTGGATAAAGTTTGTTTGGCAAGCAAACGAGTATTTCAGATATCGACTTCAGCTGGGTTGTTGAAACGTCAACTTTCCTGACTCTTACAGACAGCCGGTTACTCTAATCTCAGACGTCCATTTCTGACCGCATATAAAAGTAGCCGTACCTTTCAGCTCTGAAAAGTGAGGTCAATGTGAAAGTGCTGTAAAGTGCAATGGCACTGAGGGCTACTAGGGGTTGGTTTTAATAAGTTTCTGGCTCCAAAGACTCTAATTGAACTTCTTTTGTGAAAAAAAGCATTTTCCCTCAAGTCACTGTAGTGTCACTAGCTAGATTTACTCCTTCTGATCAGTGTTCTTGCGGTCCATTTGAAAATAATTCCATAATCCTCACGAGCTCGTCCAAATCCGGTCACTTCTGGCTCCAAAATACCAAGATGGCGACGGCTGAAATGCCAAACTCGAAGCTTCAGAAGGGCAGTGTCTCTTGCACTCGCCCATCCACATACAGCCTAAAGCTTTAATGTAATGTGACACATACTTGTGCTGTTCAGGTTTTTTGTTTGTTTTCTCCTGCTTATTGCAAAGTGTTATCGATGAAGTTATATTAGAAACTATTTCATTCAATTATTTTTCCCTTTTATTTTTTTTTGGGCTGATCCGGCTGAATCGCTCCTCTTTGTGCCTTTTGTCTGTATTCTCTCTTTTGTCAATGCAATCGTGGCTTTGCACTCTGCAGATAATTACTGCAGGAAAAACAGTCGAAACGGAGCTCTGAACCAACAAGTTTCTGAGCCTTTGTTTCCCTTTTTAGTGTTCAAAACACGCCTGGCTCACTCACAATCACATCCAAAGACACATTCACATGTTAATCACATGCACACACTCCCCGTCTGCTTTATCCCTGTCTGTCACTGCCTCCCATGACATCATTTTAAATGATGCCTGACAAGCAACTAGCAACCAAAGCCGCTAAACAGGCTACGATATAAATAAATCCCACACATCTGTGTCGATCAGTCACTTCCTGTCTACGAGAGACAGGCACTAATGGACAGAGTTAATGTAGCATGTTATCCTTGGTGTGTCTGTGTAGGAGTCAGCGATGCCCCGTCCTCCTCTCGCTGTCTGCTCGGCTCTTCCTGTCAGACTCTCGAGCCTGCAGACAATCTGGGACTGTCTTGGCCTGCCATTGACGGCCACTATCCGACACGGTCTGACCTTACAGCTAATAATACCAGAAAGGTCACGATGTTGACTGATACAACGGTGAGACAACCGGACGAGGCGGCACTGCAAACTGATATATACCAAGGAGATGTAACAACCGCACTAAAAATAAGCACTAATGGTGGTCGATCGATTAGTAAACGTCAAGATTTCCCAAAATAAAAAAAAATGTCCTTCCATGCAGGGAAATGTGTGTGTGTGTGTGTGTTTCTTTTCAGCTCATGGTGTACACACTTCCTGCTCAGCATCAAACAGCACAATTAGCGACTAGCTGATGAACATGGAGGAACATTGAGGAGCTAAATAGCTGGGTATTTCCCTCAGGAGTTTGCGCAGATCAAAATCAGAGCTCAACATTAGATTTTCAATCATCAGGTGGCCAGAAGCACTACGCAGTGTTGACTGCGCTGCTCCGCAACAGCTGGATCTGTTTAAAGGAAACTGTTTCGCTAACAATGTTGTCATATCAGCTTAAAAGCTCAGGACTTGTCAACATTGTGATCACAGCTTGTTTCCATTGTCCCCAAGTAGCCAAAGAAATAATTTAAAAACATTTAATTTGGCCGACTTGCTGGGTAGTCAATTAAAAGTCTGGCTGTTGAAGAAAAACAGGACTTTATTAGAGCTAAAAAAACAAACATATTTTGCTATGTGTAAACAAACGGCATGCACAAAATCTTTAATAGTGAAACTGGGTAAAACATTTAAAGAAAAGTCAAAGTTAACCTTCAATTTTGGAGACGAGCTGTTTGTATATATATATATATATAAAGTGTTACAGACAAACTGGGGGTTGATATCAGGCAAAACATTTGCAAAAAAAACCTGCAATATCTGTATTTTCATATATAATAAAATATCTGTCGAAGAAATAGCAGACAGAAGACAGCTGTGGACACTCTGGTGTGACATTATGGAAGAAATAAAGCACGGAAATGTTGAATTGGACATATTCTGGTTAAATATAGGTTTCTAAAAAGGGCACTTTTGCACATGAACATAAGTCATGGAAATACAGCCAGTTACATTTGGAAGTATAATTTTAGGTTTTTATAGTGGTCTCTAGCTCAGGATGTGATGTGATATTTAGGTCCACTATATCACAATATGGAGGGCAGTTCTAATGAATACTTTTTTTGTATCTTGCAGTAAGTCAGTATATCAATAATTTACAAGCAAAATTAATCATTATACTTGGCTATAACCACTCCATATATGTTGTTATAATCGGCACATAATCTGCATATTTTTTTTCATATTCTCCTTATTGGGAAAGTATCTGCAAATATTTCACTCAATTGTTGCAAATGCAAATAATAGCATACATTTTGTCATAAGGTTGTTGTTTTTTTAAATCCCTGCTTCTCCGGAAAATAAAAAAAAAAACATCAAAAATTGAAGCTAATACGAAACTATGACAGTCAGAGAAATGCAAGCAGCACAAAAACTCAGTATGAGGCCCGGGACTGGAAGTTAACATAGCTACGTGAATGTAATTTTGATTTTTGATTGATTTACTGCTGTCAAATCAAACAGCAGAGGTCCACGTAACGGTGGCCTCTACAGCACGATGCCAGGTATGGGATCAAAACGCATCCAATTAAATCAGCCACACGTGTCTCTGACATGACGATCATATCTTATGCGGGTTTCATGCCCGAATTCGAGATGCTGTGGGAGATTTGCGAGATTATAATCCAATCATCCGGAGTGGGTATTAACACCAGGTGGAGTCACGGCACATTGTCCGTCTCAGAGGCCGCGGGACCTGCTGCACGAGGACGGCCTCGGGGATCGGCATCGTCATATGGTGGGAAAGTGTCCACATTTAACCTCTCCGACAACTGGTATCTCGGCACCTTCTGCCTCTCCGAGCGTCCCACACTCCCACGGAGGGGGAAAAAAAAGCTGTCAGCGCGCTCTTGCCAGTGACGGCTTTGTAATATGTGAGGACTCTTAAAAGCAATCTCTCTCCTCTGTCTCTGCTGTCATGAGTGAACAAATAACGCGACTGCTGTCAGAAGCGCGAGATAGTTTCCCTATCAGACGGCACTGACCAGACCCCTCCTGCTCCGTCCTGCAACCGAGATGATAAGGCCGTTTCATTAATCACACACACAAACAGCTGCGGGCACTGATCATTTCACACGGCTGTCACTTCAACACCGAGTCTGCAAAGTGAAGACGGTTTGTTTACAGCCCGGTTCGGATCGCAATTTTACTTTAAACAATCACCATGACAAAATATTAGGTTTTTAAATTGCTAAAAGCCAATTTTCGTCTGAACGGCAGTTATCTCACAATAGCTTGTTTGTGTGTATTTTTGTCATGTTTATTGGAATTTTTTTTTCACTAAAGAAGCTTTGTTTCTCCCACAATGCATTTGTGTTGCTCAACACATTAAAGAGGATGCTGACAAAGGATTTCTAATTTGTCGTATTTAAAAATCCAAAAACAAGATGTGTGAAAAAGTATAATTATCATGGAGGAGACACTTTAGGCTCTTTGCAGAAACACAGGATACCGTTGGAGTGGAGAGGCACAAATAAATTCAAAGCTTTTTCTCTGCTATCTGTCACACTAACAAGTCCCTACTCAATCATGAGATTTCAGTGCCATTAATAGAAAACCCAATTCACATGAGCTCTAATAGACCTTTCAGGTGATTCTTCATTATAAGGAAACAATGACGAGGCCACTTTCAGTGCATTAGTCTGAATCGAAGCCCATTTGACTTTGCTTTGTGTAATATTTAACATATTTTAAACGAGAGGAAGTATTTTTCTCAGCTTTTCTCTTTCCGTTTTTTTGAACGACATCCAAATTGACCACAAAGTCCTGTTATGAAGCGCAGCGCTGCACCAAACTCACATTATTCCCAAAGAAAACTATCTCAGAGGACGCCGGGGCCTCTAGCGAGCCACGTTCCCACTTTCCAATTCACAGCTCGCACTGAAGTGAAGAAAAGTAAGTGGAAAGACAAGCGCGCGCATCTCCGCGGAGAGCCGGCGTGTGCGTATGGAGGCGTGTGCCGCGTGCGAGTGTGTGTACGTGCCACCTGTGTGAGCGGTTTTCCACTCGTCTCCGTGTTCGAGGACATGTCGGATCGGTGTTATTGGTGCACTTAACGTTCCTCCCGGACAGCGGCCCCTGCGTAAGCACTCAGCAAGGTGTCAGGACGTCACACGTTTGGTGAAGTAGCAAACAAAGTGTGAAGGAGGCGACAGTGAGGCAGATGAGCTAACCCGGTGTGCCGCCACAGCGACGAGAGCTGCAGGACAGAGGAGTACGTCGCTGCTGTGCCACATCCGGCCGCATGAAAACACACTTTAATTAGAAGTAGAAGGTCAGCTTTGCAAATTTTAGCCTGTCAGCTTCGCCCCCGGTGACCGCTGGCCGCGATATTACGAGCGTGCCAACTTGCCCAGAGGCGTCCTCTCGAGCCCAAAGTTCCCGCAGGCTCAATGGGTCTGAAAGGGTTTCCTCAGAGGTATGGCATAGTTGAAATTCAAAACCCATCCTCTGACCGTCAGAGCTTGATACAGAGCAGCTGAGGTCGTGACGGGGCTGAGCTGAAAAGCATATTAAGTGTGGCAGCGGTCTTTAAATGCCACTCTAATACTGCAAACTAGGGGAATAAAACAACGCTATTATGTGTCACAGAAATATTACAAAATATATATATGTGGCTTTATCCAGGAAAAGGGCGGAGCTAAAATAGCCTGGGTTCCTTTCACTTTCAGGGTCTGAAAACCGTTTTCTAATGAAGGTTCGCTCAGTCAGTCTGAAGGGCGGAGCAATCAGAAACCAGTGGGAGTGGCTGAAGCGTGATAACGTTAAAGTCAAGCGTTTGTTTTGAAATGTAGCTTCAACGATGGTAACGACAGACCTGATGGATGAAGCAACACGAATAGTCGCCGTCTCTCTGTTGAGAGGGTTTAATCTGAGTTTAACACACTTGTGACATCACAGCCAGACTGTAGTACGGAAACAGAATTCATTTTTTAACTATAATGGAAGATATCATCTCAGCATTTAAACTTTTTGATGGGAAATTATTTCGCTGGATTTTTCAATGAGGAAATGGAAGTAGGTAGTTTAAAGACAGGAAAACAAACTGCAAATTGTCTCTTGTTAATCATATTGAAATATTTGCTCAAGGAGCTTTAAATGTAATCTTGATTAAAATGTGATTTATTGTTTTGTATTTGAACTTGACCTAATAATTGGTCCATTAACAGGTGAAATACATGTAGGTTTTAACAGTGTAAAAAAAAACATGTAACATGTCTGGACTATTTGATTTTTTTTTTTAAATGGTAGTTATATTTCATAAAAAGAAATTCAGATAAATTTGTTGGAAATAGAAACCTCTCTCGGCCACTTTAGTCCTCCTCTGGGACGGTTCCTAAATCTTTGCGTATGTGCAGAGTGCATTATCTGTTCGTATCCAATTAATGCGCTCTGACCTCTGGCAGACGCTAGATTAGCATACAGACCACCAAACACTGGAGAAATCCATTTAAAAAATGAGATGTGGTTTTCCACCCACAAGTCTCACTCGCTCTGCTTCCATGTTTCATCCCCGCAAACAGCGTGGCGGTCAAGCCACCTTCCACAGGGAGAGATAAAGAGACGCGGGGAACTTTATTGCTTCCTGGCTGGCCCTAACATGGCCGCTACGCCGTGCCAGCCGAGCGCGAGGCAGGAGCTGCAGGAGAGGATGTGGGGCACAAAATCAATTTCCTTTGTTGCCTCACCAGGACGGGCTGCTCCCCTGGACCAAATAGAATTTAATCCTGCCTTGACTCTTCAATTAAGGAAAAAGTATATTACTCTCTGTGACTTCTCTCTATCCTTTTTCAAAAGGAGATTAGCAATGGAAATGACTTCTTGACAATAATAGAAATATTATTGTAAAAGGGATAGGAGACGAGTGAAGGCCTTTCTTCTGCTGCCCGTGGGTGAGCTTCCTGTCACAGATAGACTGTGAAAGTTAAAAAGATGTTTCAAATGAATTTTGTACGTGTGCGGTTGGAGACTTTAATCTCATTAAACAGTGATAGTAGGTTGTCTTTTGCCAGCCAGGTGGATTTTAAACAATCAGTCTGCAACAGAAAAAAAAAACCAAAAAAAACAATCACATAATTAAATAGCCACAGGCAACGGATGTAAAATAACGATCTGGTACTTTAATAAATAAAATTGGGGAGACGTGAGACCAATTTATTCTTTGTAAGCTGTCTCCTTCTGAGATACAAAACACATATTTTCAAAGGGGAACTAAGTGCATGCCCTTAGCCCGGGGGGAATGACAGGAGAGAGGAGGAGTAGAGCTGAGAGACGGGAGGGCTGGGGAGGAAGGTGTAAATGAAAACTTGTCAGCCCCCACCCACCCTCACCCCCTCCTCCATCCTCCCCCCTCTGAATTATCCTGAAGCTATAGATGACTTCGCTCAACCCCTGACCCCTCGACAGAGACTCAAACGTGGGGCTGAGCTCTGCGGGATGATGAGTGGAGGACGATGACAGCTCTCAGATGCCTTTTGCTGTCACACAACTCCTTGACTTATGGAGAAGGAGGAGGAAACGCAGAGAAATGAGCGGGCACAAGAGGGGTTGACAACCTGTGAAATATATATCCTGAAGAAATAGGGGGGACTATTTTAAGCGATAAAAAAAAAAAAGGCTCTGCTGGTTTCTTATTCATAGGATCACAGAGCAGCTTTATATCTACTTCATATGAAGTGGCGTGTGTTGTGCAAGCTGTACAAAACATCACACGACTATATACTTTGTACCAAATGCTGAGGTGCCATTAAACCACCGCAGAACGAGAGGATGCAACAGAGTGCCGGTGAAATGTGAAGCCATGTGTTTTAACAAGCGTGTTTGTTCCATGTAATAATTTGGGGAACGTTACAGCCTCCTTGACAAATTTGATGTTTCCATTTGCTGCCATTTACAGTACAATCACGGTTTTTAATCATCTCCTCTGTGGATACGTAGCTTGAGAAACATTAACGTTTAAAAAGCAGGTATCAGACCAGTTTTATAAAACAACACAGAATTACAAGCTGACAGAGGTGGGAGAAAATATATGACTTTCTTCCACGGCAGTCTGATAATCACAGACGGACATACAGCTCTAATCAAATCCGTTCTCCCACACAGCACTCAGATCAGCTAAAGTCATCAACTGCCATGGCGACACGTTTACAATATGGTGGTATATGTGCATTATTTTGTGTTTCAAACAATAAGATCATAACAGAAATAGTTTGTCTTAATGTAATATTTCTCCAACCATTATTAATCAAATTAGTATAAAATAAAATATCAATAGAATATATATTATTCATTACATAAGTGGTATTTAGATTGTAATTTGTCAATTTCTTGAATTTAAACATCCATTTCAACATTTAACTGTCGCCAGTACAAAGTCTACAGCAATGCAATACTAACCTTCATTATGTTTCACATTTTCTTAAATATTATGAAAAGAAACAACAATTACTTTTCTTCATGTGTATTAAAAAGACTATTAAAAAGAGAAGGCAATTTCCATAAAGTTTGTTTTCATCAAACTACACACAAAAATAACTGCATACGCAGAGTTGTAACGCTTAAACAATGCATGCTGGGAAGTGTCCTCGTACGCGAGTTTTGTCTGTTTGAAAACTTACGTTAATGAACTCTCAGCACTTCATTCATTCAACTCGTAATTGGAACAATTGACGTCTATAAATTCTCAAGTGGTCTGTAAAATTAAAGTTACAGTAGAAAGTCAAATTAACTTGAATTTTATGGTAATGTACAAGTTTGTAATTCCATGTTCTATATTGTATTCTTCACGGTCAGCAGTTTCTAACAAGCTCAGCACTTCACGCTCGTTGTGCAGCTGTCGGAAATTATTTTGTGTATATTTTCCCCGTTCGCAGATGTGTGGACCTCTGAGGCACAGTGTGAATGAGTAATCCTCTCCTTGACCTTACACACCTCCCACTGTTTGAACAGCCCCACCTCGCAGCCTCTGGTAAATGTTGGCATTAGCATTTTGGCATTTCCAATGTTTGTGCTTTTTTTTTTTTTGCATGTGCGATTCGTGTCGCGCTTCAGCTCGAGCGGTTGCAGCCGAGCTCCGTGTTACTGTAGCACCCGGGAGACGTTTCTCCAACAATTTCATCCTCCTCACGCCCAAAAAAAAACAACTCGAACTGTCATGAATTCAGAAGAGCCGTGTCCCAAACGAACAGGAGGCCAGATATCTTAGACGTCAAGAACATCCTCAGTGGATATTCTCAACATGCTGCCTGCCCTTTTCAGCGGGTCAAAAGCTCACTTTTCACTGATCTCATTACAGTCAGTGGCATTTCATTAACCAGGATCTATCATAAAGCACCATTATCCCTCCATCTGATAGAGTCTGCTCTTCACAGCCTCCCAGGCCTGCTATAAATGATAGCTAATCTAATCCTGGAGCTCTCGGAGTCTCGGGTGAGGAGAGGGGAAGAGAGAGAGAGAAAAAAAAAAAAGAAGATGGAGAAGGAGTTGGAGACAAAGAAGAAACTTTTAAGGTTTAAAAAAAAAAAAAAAAAAAAAAACTACAATCATGACAAAGAAAAAGTGGATGTTTGTCATCCTTACGCTCGGCTATTTGTAATTGTTGTATCGTGGGAGCACGCGGGAATCGAACTTTCAATAAATCTGCGTGCTCCTACAATTCAATATCTATGCAATAGCTACAGTTTCAACTGGTCGATTCTACACAGTCAATCTAATTTCTGCCTTTATTATGCTGCGCTTTCGTCAGCATGATGAATGTGAGACCGACTGGTTCATTTCCAGCTTCAAAGGCTCTTTCATCCTAAACCGAGAGGTTTTCGATACGTTGGGCTGAAGCGACGTCCCCGGCGGCGCTCTTCCCGACGGCCGCGTAGGCGCGTTTTGACCTTTTCACCCCGCGGATGTGTGTGGAGTCACGTGAAGAAGTCAAGCTACCAGCGGTAATTAACTCAATTACAGCGATCCGTGCCTCCGCATTATATTATTGGCTTTAATTAACGGCGGAAAAAGTGACCCGGTACCTCCTAATTTATGGGCCCTTGAAATAATAGCGGCTCGATGTATTGATATCGCAGCTGTATGCTTTCGGCGCGCGCGGCGTCACTGCATGCTTTCTGCTTGTGATTCACAGCTGAAGAAGCTTAAATAAAGTCATACATGGGTTCATCTGCTTCCCGCGAAGACTTCGTTTTCGGGGCGTTTTGTGTGAAATCTTGGGTTGTCGTCGACAATGTCACAGACGGGCTGAAGTGGCTCTCAGCTGCCGGCTGTCAGCCGACTGACAGCCAATCTACGAAAGCTTTTGAAGCGTAAAAGCAGCAGAGATCCATTATGTCGAATCACGTCTGAATGTTTCTGTTGATATGGACACTGCTTCGGTGATACCAATTAACTATCGACTGAATAGGAGGAGAAAAAGCCTCGAAGACACAACAATCAATAGTGGAGTTACATGGAGGTCCTTAAACTACACAACATTCAGCTGCAGTCATTGGAAATTATGAAGTATCATTATTACAATAGATATTATTGTCTTTTCAATTAAAGCTGGATATATTGCCATAATATAGATATGGATATTATGGAGTATTAGTGGCACAAAAAGAAGAGGAACCTTATTTTTATTCCACACGTTGAGAAAGAGAAGTCGACATGTCGGGAATAAACTTGACATATTGAGAACTTTTGAGAATAATTTTTCATTTATGTGCATTTTCATTATTGTTTTCTATTGTTACCATTTTGGTTTCGCATGTTAGCATTAGCAGAGCTAGAGCTAATGGGAATGTCAGTCCTGACAACAAAAAAAAAATCACTTAACACCTCCAAAATGTTGTGTTACTAAAATGGGTTCAAACTCTTTGGTATTTCTTCCAGCTAAGAGATTTTGATCCTACACACTTGATATATTGTGCGGGAACTTTTGTCTACACTGAACAAAATTCAATTCTTACCCAATGATGGCACAAGAGGAAAGACCAAGAAAATTCTAGGCGCTAGATGGTTAAAACCCAAAATATTGGCCTTTAAAATCATGCTTAAAAAAACCCAACACTAATAAGACATGGGTGTGAGTGTTTATGTGTGTTTAAATGCAGTAAAAAGTACACAAAAATGTTCTTTGTGCATCTCTCTGCTTAATAGAATAGATAATGAGCACTTAATAGGATTTTACAGGCAGTACGTGGAAACCCATAATTCCCATAACCCCAGCGCCCAATAAGACTAAATACAGTTAACCATCAGCATGGCAGTTGTTTCACGATCTCCTTCCACCCACTCGCCGACCACCAGAACCATTTCAGGGTTAATAAGAGACCTGGATATTAATCCCTCAGCGATATTAGCTTCATCTAGAGTATCAAGAAGAGAACACAATGTGATTAACAGAGCGGACCCGGCTCGCATGAATAAGGCCCGTTCGATATTTTTTTAATCTCCTTCGTTGCTAAAATGATATATTTTCATACGTTTTACCAGGTGACAGAAAGCACATGATACTTTATTGTGGATCATATTTATCTTATGATACCGATCCGGGTTGAGTTGGGAGGACATTTGTGGGAAGTCGGTGGAAGTGAGAGGGTGACTAAAATGTACCGGGCTCTCGATCCTCCGTTCCAGTCTGTTATTTATACTTGGGGAAAACTAACAGAGAGGGAGTTCAACGACATAACTTTGTTGAGTCGAGCTTTCTCCAGACAAAATGCTCATTAGTTTGTTTTACAAGACAGTTTGGAGTTTGTATTTAACTCTCGGTTTGTCACTTCCTGTTGGCTGATAATTAGAAACTGCAAACACTGAGACAAGGATAAGTTTTTGTTTTGTATTTTCTGTTTTCTAGCTCCACTTTGGGATTCGCACTAACAAGATGGAAGTGTTTTTGCCTCGTCGTAGTGTTGCTTTCCTTCCTTTATGTTTTTTTTTTTTTTTTAATTATTGGCAACAAATTATATTAAAAGATGAAAGAAAAAAGACAAATAAGCTCGAAAGCCTGATATGTCTTATTCCTCTGTGCCAAAGAGTGCTATCAAAAACCATTCAACACACTAATGAGCCATACTGGTGACATATTACTTCATTATAATGAACATATGCAACGTACATTATTTAGCTGCCTTAGAAATTCCCCCGAGTATTGGTCCGCCTCTGAAAATAGTCCCCGACAAAAGTGACGTTTGTGAAAAACTACAGTTCCCAGCTGGTATAGAAAACTGACCTTTTTAAGAAATATTAGATATATTTTACAGAGACACTGGACATGGATGCCACTGAGTCACACAATGTTAGATTTGTTTGACAAATGTTTCCTTTTTTTTTTCCCCCACACAAGTCCTGTGTCGTGGGTTTTGCATCACACTTGTTAATGACATAATTTGCTCTCCAATTTAATTGTTGGGATTTGGGGATGCAGCCAACACTGCAGCTATCTAAATAATTTGGTTTAGATAAAATGGCTGAAGCGTGAATTTGTTAACAACCTGTCTGATCATTTGAACTCTTGCGTGCTGCCTGTTGTAATATTGGGTCTAATGAAAACAAACATAACACTTCTCTAAAACAAGAAATAAAGCTGTGACAAAACTCGTGAGAGCAACCTGCTAGACAGCAGGCGACATGAGTTGCACCATTCTGGATCAAATCAGAGTTTTCTCTCTGAGTTGAGGTCACAATTATGTCTCAGTATTTTTTTTTTTTTTTTTTTTACTAAATAAATGTTTATCACACCCATCCAATTGATTCAGAAGGAAACAGAACATAAAATATAAGTCTGAAAAATGAGGCAGGTGCAGAAGCGCATGAAGCTGCAATACCACCGAGGGCCACAAGGGGGTGACTCCAAAAACTCGGCTCCGTAGACTCCTATTCAACTTGTCTCATGAAACTCGAAGCTGATACATTTTTTTCCATGAGTTATTGTGACGGTCCATCTAAAAAATAATGCCGTCATTTATTAGAAAAGAAGCTTCAAAAAGCTGTTTTTTTTTTTTGGGGGGGCGTGTCAGTCTGATTGACAAGTCTGTAGTGCAGTCAGGTTACAGCTATTGGTGGGCGGGACGTAGTATCATCAGGTTTCAGATCCACAGCTCACCTACCTCCCCTCCTCCCCCGGATAATCCAAATATGGTCTCTTCTGGCTCCAAACCGCTCCGAACAAGTAAGATGGTGACGACCGAAATCCGAACTCGAGGTTTCACGACAGCTGTTCACAAACCAACGGGCGATGTCACCGTCATTGCCGCTTGGTCACCAACAACAACTCTCGACATCCAGTCGGGAGGGCACATTGGCGAACACGGGCAAAAAGGTAAAAACGAGAGATTTACCTGATTCAAGATAACAGGTAGCAGCAACCAGCCTGAAAACAGAGCAGCTTTCAAGTAGCAAATTTCAGCAACAAAGCCGGTAAGTAATTAAAGTTTGAAAAATATTTGAAAAAGTGAGACCCAGAGTTTACTTTCAGGGGTTTTACACTTTAATTCCCTTTAATGATGCAACGTTCACGAATAAACACAGAGAGAATACGACAACCTGTTCGTGAGGATTGCATCACACTTTGGAGACTCCGGAGTCTGCGGCACAAGGAGACGTCTAATGCAGTGTGATGGTTAAAAGGGGGAGGAAGACGTAACTGCTCCTGTCAGGGTCTCAGCCGACAGTGTGCTTCAAAGGGCCACGCCGCCGCCGCCGCCGCCGCCTCGCACAATAAAACACAGAGAACAAAAACACCTCTCTGAGACTTCCCTCTGCGCGCCTACAGTCTGAATTCCTGCACTTATCTGAGACCGCGTTGAAGTCGGCTTTGTAGTTCCTCCCTGGCCGAACATCCAGCCAAACCCCTCGCCACGGCACTCTAAGTCGTCCCTGATTGGCAATTAGGGGGCTCCCGACGCTTTGCTCGCTTCCAGCAAGAGCAGAGCGACGACGACAGATGCGATTTCGGTGATTAGGTCTCATCCTTACAGACGCAGGCTGTTGTGCGTCTAACCTCATCACCGCCACATTAGCATCGGCAGCCGAGGAGAGCTCCGGCCAAAGGTGAGGCTAATGACGGAAAAGACTCTCCCCACCGGGAGCGTGATTAGTTGAGGGCCTGGGCGGCGTTGTTGCTTATCGGGGGACACGATGAATAAAACATAAACCGTCAGCCAATGGTAGCGAGAGATGGGAGATCCGGTCTTATAGAAAAATAAAAAAAAAAAAAAAAAAAACTGCAGGAGATGGAAATTGGAAGGGACGAATGTGAAGAAAACGAGCAGGAGATGCAGAGTCTCAAATAAAATGTGACAGCAAATACCGGTTTGCCGCGTAAATATGGTTTAAATCAGATGTCTTCACTGGAAGGCAACACACGGAGGACAGGTACGTTTATATTTTGATGTCAGATTGGTGATGTGATTATGTAAAACAGAGATTTATGAAATGAGATTTGTTGCTCAACATATATGGTTGTAATCTCGCCTGTTTCGGTGTTTGGGTCCCATTTAAAGGGTCAAAGACAAACTGGAGATGTCACGAGACTCTTTACATGACAGGGAAGTAGAAAGAGACATTCGCAACGCGGAAAATTGAATTCATTATTTGTTATATTAGATTATTTATCGGCCAGTTTTTTTTTGTGAATTTCTGAATAATTTTTACTCATTCGTCGTATAAATACGATTAAAATAAGAACTCGCTCACAAAGAGACGATATTTTTTTTTCAGGTCACAAACCAAAAGTTGCATTTGGCCAAATTGCTAAACTGGCAATATTAGATTGATAAGAAAAAGTAATTTGTCCCGTTGATACGAAAATCATACAAAAATCGAATATTGTCATAAATCAGTCGTGCTAATTGATTCGCAGCTTTTCCCCCGAGATATGAAATGAAAAGCATCCATGCTATAAAATAATAGAAAAATGTCTCACGTTTAACACAATTATATTATCCGACAGTCTATTATTGTCGTATCGCCCACCACTACGCGGACGCACATTCTGCCGCCGCAATAATCAAACGACGTCGACCGCGACACCCGATTTTATACACGACTTTCACCTCCAACGGCAACAAACTCTCTTCAGTGCCACGTTGGAGTCGAGCGGCCGTGACTCATGCAGGATGATGCACTGCGGGCGGCGTCATTTATCACCGGATGTGTTGGTGGGCAGAATGAAAGAGCCCCCGCCGATAAATGGAGGTGAGAGGAAAACGACACGATGAAGATAGGAGATACGCGGCGGGAAAGAAGCCACTCGGCGTCCTTGAACAGTCGGCCCGTATTCACCGCGACTCGACTCCTCCGTATTCATGGGAAAATGTTGAGCTGCGGGGCTTCTACAGGCGGCGTAAACTACTCCGTGAAATGCACAGTTGTGGTCTCTCGTGCTTTGACCTCATTTGGGCCGCGCACACACACACACACACACACACACACACACACACACACACACACACTGACAAGGCAAATATATAATCAAGTGCGTTCTGTTCTGCTGCAGCACCATATGGAGCCCGGCAATCCATCGACGACCTCCCCGAGGACGGAGCGGCACAATTCTCTGGGCAATGAGCCCGGAGTTCAATGTTTTCCAACCACTTCACCGAGTCTCACCCGTGTTATCAAGAAAAGCTTCAGTGAACTCTTTTTTTTTTTTTTATATCTCTGCTGAGCTCCATGCATTAACAGCTACAGCAGTTCAACCCCCACCCCTCCGACTATCACAGGATCCATCCTCGGTACTACAAACCTACATGCGTCATTGCGCGCACGCACACACACACAGGATATAAGCCCTGTAGAGACTCAGCTGAGTTACACAGCTATTAAATGTATGCAGGAAGGAGTTGGAGGGGGGGGGTTCACCACCAATTACCAGTGCCATATCTCCCTTTTTCTTAAATTTTTTTTTATTGTTTCCTTTTTCCATTCATCCATAGTTTATATGATGCAATACATACAGGCCCTGAATGCTTTCTGCAGGGTTGTTAAAACTGGAGACAAAGAAGACAAATGAAGGCTGTTTGAATATGTGGGAACATCGTCTGTACAAGCCGTTGCAGACAATCAAACATAAATATTAGAGAGTGGCAGCAGCTGATAGACAACAAAACAAAGCAGAGCCTCAAATCTGCACTATATTCTGTGACTTTAAAGTATGCAGCTATACAAGTGGTCACTGTCAACTGTTTTGGTACAAAAATACAACTATAATTACAGTTCATTTAACATTAAGAGGCCAAACATGAGTTGCCATAAGCACTTAAGAACAAAACCAATTAAATATAAATAATAAACCTGCTATTACTGTTTTATTTTAGCCACGTAGAAAAGTAGAAAAAAAAAGAAGAGTCAAACATTACAATATTCACTCTTTTCTAACTTTTTTAACTCCATTATTGTCACCATCAGTCACCAACTGCATCTGTCTGCGGACTCGTGCTGAGCTCACAGCGTACGGAGGATTTTTTTTTTCCAGCTTTTTCACTCAAATCTGTTGCCTTCCGGTGCCAAAAAAAAAGAAAAAAAAATTGCAATGAGATGAATAATGAAGTATAAAAATACAGTTTCAGGCCCGACAGCTGAACAATGAGCCGAACAAGCCGAAGGGAGCTGCAGATTCAAGTGATAATTCCCTTTAAGGAGAAGTATGTCTGATTTAGTGGCGTCTCGGGTTGAAGTCACAGATTTCGACCAACTGAAGTCTCCTCGCCTCAATTTCTTGTTCCAAGTGTTTTAAACACTTCAAAAGAGAGACGGTGTTTGGTTTGTGCCTTCTGGGCAACATGGTGGGCTGCGTGCGAGAGGATCCGCTCACTATAAAGGGCTCATTGTAACGAAACACAACAATTTTTCGTTTTCAGGGGACTGTATACATATTATACTCCATTTATGCCAGTAGATCACACTAAATCCTACAAACTGGACCCCTAAGGTTCATGACTACAGTCACATCGTTTTCATGTTTTTCCTCTTGTAGGCAAAGAAGTGCAGTCTGTGTCAAAGGATGACAACAGTTTATTACAACTTCTTCTACGGATCTGAGAACAGAAACATAGGCAATGGAACAGATTGTAAACAAACCACCTGATTAGATAAACACCTTTCTAAGACAACGCTCTGATGACGATTACTCCCGTTTTCCATCCAGATGAAATGGTTTAAATAATCTGGCTGAAACAGTACACTGGTCTCATGTTTCTTGCGCCACTGGATCTCAGCAGTTAAATTGGTGAGTACTACGTTGTCATGACTGATGGAAACGAAGGCTGCGATTATTAAAAAAAAAAAGGAAAAAAAAAGATCCAATTTATAATGAACCGGAATTATCCTTGGTTGATCACAACAACAACAACACTGAATCAGAGTGAATGATCGGCCTCTCGCAGACAGACGGGGGAGAGACGGGGGTTGGGGAGGGGAGGCGGGGTGAGAGATGCTGCAGCGCTACACTTACACACAGAGATGTGGTGAATGTGGAGCGCGAGATGAAAAATGATGCTGAGATCGAAATTGAAATGTAGGTGGGAGTGTGGGAGCACCAGCGGAGGAGAAGAGAGACCGTGAGACGCAGGGTGTAAATGAAAGACACGGATACAGACAGGAGGTGAGAATGATTCGGGGGCCAGACGGAGGGCACCGAGAGGCAATCAGGCCCCCTCCTGCACCCCCCCCCCCCCCCACCACCACCACCACCACCAATCACCCCCCTCCGAACGGACAGGCGGAAGTGTGAACAGGCACTGGACAGATGATTAGCAGATGTCAGCGATGACATGTTATCTGAATGAGCCAATTAAAAAGCCTGTCGGAGCGGCTGCAGGGAGGAGGAGGAGGAGGTGCAGGTGGAGGAGGAGGAGGACGTCTGTGGAATCACTCTGCTTCATTTGAAGCCACTGCTGCTGCTTGAAAGGATGTGCTGTGTGATTGCAACAATCAGCAAACACCATGTATAATTGAAATCCTGTTCGGATATTCTCACAATTTCTCAGAGCTATTTACTCCGCTGTCACTCACATGCGAGTACGATTCCAGACGGTTTTATTTTGGATCCTTTTAGCTGCAAAGCACCAGGATTCATAAAGCAATAACACAAATCTCTGAAAGACCAGAGATGAAAACATGTAACATGATCAGGTTCACAGAGGTCGGTGGCTGTAATTAATGTTAACTCTGTTCATTGTACATGCTGAATTTCCAATGAAGCTGTAACAGTGTTGTTGTATTTCAGAGTCTTTTTCATGGAGAAATTATCAGCTGATTGCAGCGAATTAAATACAGAAGAGCCTCAGATCAACTATTTATGCATCAAATCAATATTTTGAGCTTATTAAAGCTGGTGGTTCTGATTCAGGTCTTCAGATATTTGGATAAAAACATTTATAAAAAAAAAAACAACAACAACGTAAGAATGTTTTTTTTTTCTTTCACCATGTCAGAAAAATTAAAATCAACCAGTAATCAATATTTTATATCTTCTGCTGTTTAACTGATTTTCAGGTTGACATCTACAGTTACATTTTCTTTATTAATGTTAATGTTGAATAATTTAGCAACTACCCGTATAACTTGTAGTATTTCAAGGTTTCCAAAGTGTTATTCTAATTTTTATTTTTTTTAGGATAGTTATAAATAACTTCTCTTTGAAGTCTAATCAAATTTAGCTGTTATCATTTGTAAGTATTTATAACTTTAGCTATGAAAGAGAAATTTTATTAAATTTCAAAGGATTCAGATTTGATAAATGGTCTGAATTAACAACTTCATCATGTCATTCTGATACTGTGGTGTGTTTCTGAAAGGTGTCAGTTTATCTGATCAGACTGTTCATATGAGAAGAGATGTAATCAGCGATGCCCAAACTATGGTGCGTCTACCACCAGTGGTACGCAGGGCTCCACCTGGAGGTCCCCAAGAGACTTGCTAAAAGGCCGAACAATTAAACTCCTACTGGCCCAAAGCCAAAAACAATGTCACTTAATTTTTTTTTACAGTTATTACCGATACGTTTGTGATTATAATGATGTAAAAATATTTGAGAAATAAAGCTCCTCTGTGCTCGTAGGGTGACGTCCATCTGACACAGAAGACGTTAGCTTGACGCAGTCAGATTCAGACTCAGTCGTTGACTCCAGCCGGTGGAGTTTTGAAATGGCTTTGAGGCCAAAGAGGTCAGACGAACCTTTCAATGCTGAAGGGAAGTCGGCAGTTGAGTCGCAAAGTGGCGCCACTTCTCGGAAGAGATGCAAATTTATTCTTCCATTTTGAAACAGTAGACAAATGTTGTTTTGTTTTTTTTTTTTTGCCTTCCTGAGACTACCGGATGGTTAAATCAGTGAATTTTATTATATGGGGACACGGCGGGAAATGGTCTGAATCCTTTGGGAACCTCTGATGTAGATCATTACCTTTAACGTTCAACATTCATTTCAGGCGAATTAAAGCCATCGTTTATCTTAACTGTCCTCCTGAACTGCACTCAGCAGCCATAAAATTCATAGGCTTTACTTTATACTATAATAACAAGAAACCTATTGTCATAATCCGCCGCTTTCCACTCAGACTTTTTTTCTGGGTGGACTGCAAAAAAAACATTCAGCATACGCTCTGTGACGCACACAATAATGAGGGCTGTGGTGATGATGTGGGTGTACATCCCGCTGGGAGTATTAAGGGTGGGGGGGAAGCCAATAGGGGATCACGATGCGTAGGGGAGGGCGGGGGGCAACGCAAACACACACACACACACACACACACACACACACACACACACACACACACACACACACACACACACACACACACACACAAAGATGCCAACAAGTGAGCAGAATGCATAATGTTATCATAAACCCGAAAACAAGCTATTAGTTAATTCCACACGAGCTCCGATGTGATTTGATAACCCTTTATGGATTAAAAGCTGCTTCCTCGTGTACGGGACGCACAGTAATAATTATATCGGCGCTAAGGCGGCGAGGGCGGGGGAATATAAGGGAAAGGGGATGGAACATTACCCAGCAGTTATTTACATTTTGACTAGCGAGAGAGCCATTAACAACCTCCTGCAGACGCGCACGTAAATAAATGACACACACAAATGGAAATTCAAATGCGAGACGACGCCTTCATTTCCAAATAAATCCCATTCAGGTGAAGTCATTTTTCATTTAAGAAGCAAAAGGGAAGAAAGAAAAAAAAATATCAATTAGTGTTTTTCAAGAGGGATTGATTGCATATTTAAATCACTGTTACCTGGTGCTCGGCGGTGCATGGGCGTGCCTGCTTTTGTGCACAGTTCACTGGGTAACATGTGAATGGGGTTGACTAATTGAATTGCCGTGTTGTGCGCCGTAACAGATCTTAATCGGGCGAGAGTTTCAGCACAGGGACAGCAGGCCCACATATCTCCAAGTCTGACATCTGATTGCCGGAAGAACGACTACAAAGCGACGCGCTGGACTGCTGCGAAGACAATAAAACAAACTGATAAATTTGTTTTAAGAAAAGTCGCGTTGCTCTTTTAAAGCTCTCTTAGCTCTTATGATGTATTTCCCGGCGCATTTGCAATTTAAATGTTGCCAATCAGGGTTAGAGGGGTTATTCAGACCCTGCGTAATCAGGAAGAGGAGCTTTAAGAAAAACAAGAGTTAAGTGCTTGTCGGATAGTCAGGGCCTCTTCAGTGGAAGACACTCTGAATATGAATGCTGTTTAACGCAGAGCATGCTCACAGTCAAATCTCATGCTGAGGGCTAATGCTTGAGCGAGCATGTGTGCTTTAAAGTGTGTGTGCTCTTCCCACGTAGTTACAAGTGGCGGAAAACATATTCAGAGCTTGTGCTTGAGCAACCGCACAATACAAGGTTATATTACTGGGTCTTATTAGCAATTCGTGTTTTTCCAACTCCTAAGTTCCAGCAAGAATTCTCCGTTTTGTGATGCAGTACCTTTTTAAAAACTTTTTTTTTTTTTTTTAAACTCGCTCATGCCTTGCAGTTCTTTGGATCATGGTCTAAAATTATAGAAAAAAAGGTAAGCGCAAGACTAAATGCGGCGAACGCTGCAGCTCTCTGGATTCCTTCCAATTTTCTCAGGAAAGTGTGAGAATATCCGGCTGCACTAGATGGATTTTATTCAATCTCGGACTCCCTGCTGCTGATCCAGAGGAGGCACCGCAGCTGGAACACCATTACTCTGCTTTTATCACCAAACTCTTCACTCACTCGGGCCACAGCCTTCTCTGAAAAACAGCCCTCTCCTATCCATCCATCGCTGCTTAGATTTCAAATTGCCTGGCTTATCGGTCTTGGACTGGAGTGTCAATGGTGTCCGCGGTGCAGCTGCAGTGAGACAGAGCATCGCCAAATCCCCGACAATAACAAAACACCCGCCCGCTGCGTTCGCTACGGCGATGAGAGGATCGGGACCATTCAGCGCCGTGCACGAGTAGTCATGGTGCCGCGAAACCTGTATTATTATTATTTTTTTTTTTTTGTGCCGAGGCCCCTTTTTGAATGCAAAATTCAGAACACATCCTTTTGTCCTGATGAATCTCCATATGAAATGTGAGATGCGTTTGTTTGGGGAGGTGGTGTTCCTGGCGACCGGAGAGCTCCATATGTTCCGCATTTGTTTACCCAGTCATTACAGGCCACTCCACCCCGTGTGACTACACTGTTGTCTTAGCCGGAGCGGCAGCAGCAGCAGCAGCACACACGCACACACACTTACCTCTTCGTTTTCATCTCCATCGTCACGGGAACGGCAGCCACAGGGGTGAGCCGGTCCACAGGAAATTAGGAGTGTGACAAGATAAGACCCAGCGTTCATCTGATACTGTTCCCTGGCAACCGGTGGAACAGCGGAGAACGACAAAAGAAGCGAACAATTGTGTAAGAAGAGGTACGCGCTGATGTGAACGTAACGGGCGCCGTGGCCGCTTCAGCTCCGTCCCATTACACTCACTTATAGACTCTAAGCACCGAGCGTGTAACTCATACACAAGTAACATTATCCATCTATCTAGTTGCCCTTCGGCGTAGACCTGGTGGGCTCCATATTTCACCATCGTCCTTCAAAACACTGTCGGGAAGACGTGTGACTGAAGGCCCATCTCACACTGTGCTTCATGGGTTTGCACATCAGCACGCGCTGATAAAGTGTTATTAAAGCAGCCGGCCCAGCCCGGACAGTCGCAAACGCAACACACAAAAACTTCCCCGGTTACACACACACACAAAAAAAAAAAACTCGATTCTGGCCATCGTGAATGATAACGAAGTGACAAACGTGTGAAAGTGAAGGAAGCTGAAAATGAATCAAGTTCTGACAGCGAGCACATCGCACACACGACTGCAGTCACGAAGAGTTTTCAAGTTTGTGTTTTTGAGGCCCCACAGATTTCAGCAGCACTTCGACTGTCCTCCAAAAAAAGAACCCCATAGGTCTTTGGTTCAATCAGCTTAATGATTCAGTTACATTTCAAAGTGAAGCGCCCTCCAGTGGTCGTAACGACTCTTGGCGTCCCGGTGAATTGAGTGGAGTTCGGACGGCGTCCGTATAATGTGAGTGCTTCCTCGTCGGGATGAGGCGGGTTGGGTTTCTCTTCGCTTCCCGTTTCCAACCACGAGTCGGGACAGGTTTTTCAGAGCAGCATTTGCTGTTGCCATGACGACGAAAGTTACATTACTTTATGAAAGTAAACTCACAAAAGGGTTCAAATCATCGTTTTAACCCGAAACCATTATTTTTTTTCCTAACAAAGTGTTTTTGTGTGCTTAAACTTAACAAAAGGGATTATATGGAAAACTTCTGGTCGTATTTGAGGATAGGAACAAACAAGCTATATGTTTGTTTGCGTTGAAGGACTTGTTTGGTGCTTTAAGAAACTCTCTCTCTCTCTCTCTCTCTCTCTCTCTCTCTCTCTCTCTCTCTCTCTCTCTCTCTCTCTCTCTCTCTCTCTCTCTCTCTCTCTCTCTCTCTCTCTCTCTCTCTCTCTCTCTCTCTCTCTCTCTCTCTCTCTCTCTCTCTCTCTCTCTCTCTCTCTCTCTCTCTCTCTCTCTCTCTCTCTCTCTCTCTCTCTCTCTCTCTCTCTCTCTCTCTCTCTCTCTCTCTCTCTCTCTCTCTCTCTCTCTCTCTCTCTCTCTCTCTCTCTCTCTCTCTCTCTCTCTCTCTCTCTCTCTCTCTCTCTCTCTCTCTCTCCCCCCCCCCCCCCCCCCCCCCCCCCCCCCCCCCCCCCCCCCCCCCCCCCCCCAGAAGAGTGACGGTGTGAGCGCACATTCAGGAGTTAAAGGTCGTGTCAACGTGGACTTCAACAGAGCCGTGGGCTTTCACAGAGGCTCAGCTAGCTGTTGTAGGATTTTCATTAAATCCTTTTGAGTTGTAGGACTGCTGGCCACAATGTTTTATTAAATACAAAAACTGCGACATGTGGTGGAGCTCGGGCGAGTAATGAAAATAAATAAAAATAAATAAACAGCAAAATAAAGTTGCGTAATTAGCAAAGGAATATAATTACTTTCTCCACGAGCAATCTGTAAAGAATAAATGATTTCTGTTTTCAATTAAGTTGCACAACAGTGTCAACAGGTTGGAAGCGGGGCAGCAAAGTGACGGCTTGTTTCCGTATCTCATCCGGTCCAAATTCCCCTGATGCGATGAAACCCGCTCTTTTGACTGTCTCCGCAGAAAAGAAAAGAAAAGAAAAGAAAAGAAAAGTGAACCCAATTTCAGACTGGATTGTTCACCGCTGGCAGACCAGGAAAATGTTTAATTTCTTGTTTATGATTTGGCTGCTCACACAAATTGCTGTTTTTGTTCACAGTTCCCCAGAGTCTGGCTCAGAAATACATCCCATCAAAAACAGCCCATGCAGTGTGCACACAGCCCCCGACTCCCCCCAGCGGCAGTTACGCACACAGAGAAAAGTTTAATCTGGTTGATGTTCAACAATATATCAAATCGTGCTTCATATCACTGAAAGTAAAAAAAAAAAAAAATCGATTTCTCTATCCCTTTTTAAAAAAATTTTTTTACATTCCTTAAACTATTAAACTCTTAAGACTTTTCCCGAACAATACTGTAAAGTTTGTACATTTTTTGTGTCACATCACAGCTTCAGCGCTACCTCCATCCACCCGGTCACCTACACCGTTACTGTGGAGGTCACCGACATCATTAGACGTAACGTTCTCTCGCACACCGACCGCTGATTTACTGATTCTCCCTCAGCCAATTGAAAGCAGGTATAGAGAACAGAAGCAGCTTTTTCTTGGGGGACGACGAGACAATTTTCAGTCGAGCCAAGTTTGAGGAACAGATTTGCTTCTTATTATTGTCGCTGCTGCGTCTGTTAAAATAGAGTCAGTGTGCCTGATGGGATTTTCACTCATGTGGAACTCCTGCGGCCACTAAAAGCATCCCAGAAGCCGATGCAAATTAACGTGGCAGCCGGGCTGAGGCTGAGCGTTTTTAATGCGTCCCTGTGTTGTTGTTGTTTTTTTTTGGAGAGGTTAGCTGACAAGTAACCAAAAATCAGCAGCATGACTGGAAAAAAAAAAAAAAAAAAAAATCAGCGGCAGGTGTCGTTTTTAATTACGACACGACGACAGCGAGCCGTCGGGATGAAAGGCAGCGAGATAAATTGCTCTGACGGGTGATTTTTCTCGTCAGTGGACATGCAGGAGACAGTGAGCATCTGTTCACGTACATCGGCTGCCATAAATGAGTCTATTTTTGGATGTACGATTTTACATGGGCAGGTTGGAAGAATGTAGGCCATCGCGATAATTACAGCGAGCATGTGTACAACAAACGCTGGTGTTGCCGGCGTGACGAAGACAATCACGCGGCCACTTCTTCCCATCAGTGTTACGGTCAAAGCAAAAGAGGATAAGCATCTTTGGATTTCTCAGTCTTTGGTGTCTTCACCTTTTTCACAGAAACATTTTGTTGACAATTAAATTGATTAGCGGTGGAGTCGCAGCGGATCGGAGGTGCACTTAGGCAAGCGGACAGGAATTGAATTGAAAATTGATCACGCCCACGCTCAGACTAAACAAAAGCACTGACCTCCGGCGCTGCTCTCAGACAACACGGCCCCGCAGTTACAGCCCAGAAGGGACTTGTGACAAACGTTTCGCCGTTAGCTGCAGCTTCAGAGAAACTGAGATTTTACATCCAACGTTTCCCATCAGCATCGCGGTGACAGAAGGAGCGTTGAAGAGAGAGAGACGCTGACGATTGCAACCAACACCAGCAATCATTTTAATGTCAATTAATGTCGGCAAAAGAAAACAAATCTGAGCATGAAAAGGGCCGAGAGGAATTAATTCAGACGGAAAAGGTAAGTAACTCTCAAAAATACAATGGACTCGATTAATTCAATTAAGGCCAAATGATTGGCTAATAAAGTTAAACTTGGCTCTGTCCATGTTTTTAATGTGAACATATGCAGTTATCCATTTTTAAACTGTGATTTAGTTGTTGTTTTTTTTTAAATTTCTTAAGGCACTTTAACTGGTTTAATGCTCACTTTAGAGTAAAAAAATTAATTTGAATGTCCACAGTTCAACCACAGCCTGGGTAACTCTGACTGCCGAGGAACTTTCCATCTCAAGCTTTAATTAATTTGGTTCATTTCTGGGAGAAATAATTGCACGTCACACTTTGCTGGCTGTTGACAGCCGTGACAAATTTCCTACATGGACTTAAAAGAATTTATCATGTTTGACAACAATGAGGAAGACCTTAATGAATCTGTCAAACTACCTGCACAGAGCCTCAACTCACAAGGCCTTCTGAGATATGACATGTTTTCCTCATATCATTCACATTAAAATAGGATCATATATTAATTCATTAACTGATTAGTTTTAAACTTTGGTTAGGAAACTTAGTCAAAGCAAAAGTTCTACACAAGGTTCCCTATGATATTAGACATGAACATGCTCTCAATCAGTTCACGTAAAGAGATTAACGAGATTAAGAAGAAAGATACCGAGAGATAAATTGAAGATTAAAATTAAGCCGTATACAATTTATTTCATCAAGAAATTGGTGGTTAATTAAACACAACAAATAGCATCTTTTCACTCCCTAAACGGCAGCAGATAATGAATTTGTTTTTGTTTAATAGTGCAAAATATGTTTTGTTTATCCTGAGAAAACTATAAAAAAAATAAAATAAAAAAAAAACCTGATTATTAGTGTTATTATAGAGAGATACATGAAGCAAGAAGTGCACAGATACACTGTACAGGATGACTTTAAAAAAATCTAAACACATACAGTATCTGTGTTACTTCAAATACTTGTTAAGACAAGATAACACAAGGGTAAAAACGCTGAGTGTGTTTTCGACCTGATGATGATGATGATGATGATGATGATGGTGGTGATAGCGACAGGCCCTCATCATCCTTCTCTGCCAGCCCAGTTTCAGTTTCTAAAGGCAGCCGTCTCATGTTCAGCAGGGTATGTCCCCTGAACACCTCTTGTGCAAACTATCAGTAGACGTTAGCCAGACGGCTGCACACGCAGAGAGAGGCCACCGGTCCCTGGTGGCTGCAGGGCTCGCAACTCGAGCAGGTATGTGGCCGAAGAAAATGGTTTCAAAATAGTTAGATAAGACACGCCGATGCAAGATTTTCCCGCTGCGATTATAGTCTGGACACGCTGCTCGTATCAGCGGCAGTGCAGCAACTGTGAACGACGGACCAATCAGTGACCAGGGTCGGTGATTAAGTGGGTTTGTCCCGCCCCTCTTTCACTGTGATTGGACGGCTAGGTAAAAAAGCGACCTCGTTACAAGCGCAGCTTTTTACCCAAAGTTGAACATTTTTAAACTCTTGGTGACCGGGAAAAAAAAAAGAATTAACAACAATTTAAAAAAAAATAAAAATGCTGCGCTCAGGGTGAAACGCTTTGGTGGTAGTTGCAGCTGTGGCGGAGTGTCGTCCAGTTCCGGCTGACGAGATTTACTCCTGCGTCGCAAAAGTTAGACATTTTTAAATAAGAAATAAAATAGTATGGCGGTAGCCCATGCATCATAATTTGCTACTGAATGACAAGGCATTTTTCAATAATAGATATTATTGCACAGTTCCATTAAAAGTATCAAAGTTTGGCACCCTGCCCTAACTGCTTAAAGTATAACTTCCAAAAATATGTACTCAAGGAGCCTCCGCCACTGAGAGATGGATTTCACCACAGAATAGTCCAGAACACATATCTTCGGGATTTGGTGCTGAATTATGTATCAGCTGTGCACAAGGATAATAAATGCATCCACACTTTTCACTCACTCCTTCCCTTCTCGCCCGCTCACTGCAGCAGTCACGTGTTGCATGCTTTCCCGTGACCCCTGACCTCAACATTAGTATGTGAAAGTCAGTACATTTAGCGTATCCACAGGCAGTCAGACAGGCTGTCAGCTCCCATCAGCTGCTGTTCATCCGTGATTCAGCAGCTGGCTGCAGAACCAGTGGTGGGCGGGGGGGAGGGGGGGAGCTAAGAAGAGAGGCGAGGTGGAGGAACAAGCCGGATGTTGGGTAGCATGCTGCGGCTGGCCTCGTGTCAACCCCACTCATCCAGAGCCCTGCCTGGGCTTCCCACCGGCCCTGGAGTCACACTGCTCGTCAGGATGGCAGCAAAGGGATGACAAGGAGACAGGAAGTCACAGGCGAGCGGGTTAACGGGGGAACCAGATTTAGAAGGAGACCTCAGTCACCTCCCCGTCGGACCCTGCTGACTTTTACGAATCTCAAAGTCGCAGATCCGCAGCCCCGTTCGACACCGCCCGTCATCGCAGCACCTTTCGAGGCTACAGTGGAGTGTGTACATCCGTGTGTGTGTGTGTGTGTGTAATTTATGTGGTTGTTACTCCGGGCTCGGTGATTAAGCCCTTCGCTCGTCTCTCCTCTCCGTTTTGACAAGGTTTCACTCTGACATCTGAGGTCCTGTGAGTCACACAAGAGAGACTGACATCAAAAGGGCATGAATGCAAGATTTGACTCAGTGAATATACTGTACGTTTAGTGTGGGAGCACATAGAAGTCGGGGATGATGCCATATATTTATGCTTTTTAAAAGTGCATTGCTGGCTGTCAGCTTGTTACTAATCAGTGCACTAAAAAAAACAGGTACATGCCATCACACTGATGACGATAAAGATAATGCACACCTGCGGCATTTTTAACAAACTCATCAAAATGAACGTTTTAAAACTTGATTTATAGTGACAGCAACATGGCTGCCAGATATGGCTGCCTTTCTCTGTCCCTCTTTCATCAATCCCGTCTGTCTCAGTTTTCTGTGTCTGCTGTCCATGTTTTGAAACGTAGGTTTAACGTCTACCTGATATATACAGCTTCCTTTATTCTGCAGAGGCAACTAGCCACATAACAAGTGGATTATTTTTGTAATATATATATATGCACACAATGCAGAATCTCATTGAAGGAGTCGATAAATGTAGCAGACACGCCCCCAAAAACACAGCTTTTTGAAGAATATTCGAAATAATGACGGGACTATTTTCAGAGGCAAGCCAGAAAACTAATAAGAAGGAGCGACTTTAGCTAACAACACCTAAATAACTCGTGGAAAAAAATTATTGACTGATTTTCATGAGAGAATTTGAATGGGAGTCTATGGAGCCGGTGGCTTTTTGGACCTCTAGTGGCACTCGATGGTATTGCAGCTTAAGGCACTTCTGCAATCGGTCTCATTTTTCAGACCCGGAGGCTACGTCCATTTTTTTCTCCAGTCTGCGGTCCAGACATCAGATTCGTTCAGCAGTTGAAGCGGACCTGGTGATGTGCACATTTTCATTTTTGTAACCGCCTTAAATTATCAAATCTTAAACTGGCATATTTTTCCATCAATGTGAAAAACATTAACAACAATAACTACTGATTGGTAAGATAGGCAGTCTATTCAGAGAAAATGGCAATCACAAAAACAATAAACAAGCTGAACAATAAAAGAAATGAAACGGCGGTTCAAGCTGATTATCAGATTAACAGATAGCGAATTAAAAAGCAGTCAAACGTCAAAGTAGACCTTTCGATTATTTAGCCGGCTCTTTTGTTCAAAATGTCAACAACAGCAAACAAATGAACCAATAAATGCTCCGAATTATTACATAACAGCATTAAACAACCAATTTTCACGCAGCACCGCGGCCTCTCTTATATCCGACTGTTACAACCTGCGACGAATCCGTTCCCGAACGTGAAATCTGCATTTATGATCGCCGCGCCAACGCAATAACATACACCAACGCACATTCACG
Source organism: Brachyistius frenatus (assembly GCF_029030835.1). Classification (NCBI taxonomy): domain Eukaryota; kingdom Metazoa; phylum Chordata; class Actinopteri; family Embiotocidae; genus Brachyistius; species Brachyistius frenatus. The sequence goes on along the minus strand of NW_027210679.1, from coordinate 1,315,409 downwards.
CAGCCACACACCCACAAACACACAAAGCCCATGGGATTATCTCTGAGCTGATGATCGGGGAACGGCAGACACTTCTAAGACGGAAAAAAGTACAATAGAGTTGAGAATGATTTAAGGCCCCGTTCGTTCAGTAAAGTTAAGCTACAAAGGGTCACGTTTAAAGTTCAAAGTCTTCTTTTGAGACACAGTATATCTGCTCTTCGTTCGGTGTTCTGGCTCTTCTTTCAGAGACCTGGTGAACCCCCGGAGAAACGGGAAGAGTACTTTTTGTACGGAATAAAAAGAAACGCGGAGCTAAAACTGTAAGTAAATATTATCCCTTTACATAATGTCTCGGTAACCTTGGATCACACGGGACAAGCTAATAATCGGAATTTAAGAGCCAGGCTGTTTCTTTAAAGCCAAAAACTCTCTCCAATATTTCCTTTCGTTTCTCCTTAAGTGCCATTAAAGCTGCATTTGGGTCAAATGAGTGCTCGTTTTGTAAAAAGTGTCGCTCACAGACAAATTGCTGCTCAACTCTGCAGTCGACCTCAGCTCTGTGGAGTATTTAAGCATCTTTCAGCTCAACTTCTTGCTTTTACGGCTTTATATTCACTGTTTTAAGTCAGTCATTTATTGACGCGTTTACAGCCATGAAAGCTCCGAGAAACATTTGGTACACGCTACCGAAGCCGCATCAAACAGCAGACAAAAGTTAACGACTAGCTGGAGAACACAGTTGAACATTTAGAGCCACATAATGGAAGCAGTAGATAGGACCCTAAAAACTTGAGCTCTAAGAGAGAGGAGTAAATATCACACCTACATCGATCAGCTGGAAAGGAAACACAACTGATTGATCATCTTTTTCTGTAGGCTGAATTTGTAAAATGCAACTTTTTATTTGAGTTTATCATGACAACATTTCAAATGTATTCTCCTTCTTATGAAACATTTATGAAGCAATTTAAAAACTATATTTCAATTTTTTTTTAATTTTGTACCTCTACAGGGTACATATAAGGGGATGAATGTCAGTGTTATATTTTCAGCTTGCAGTTGACGCGACTTACATTCACCTTATTGTATTCTGACCGACAGCAGTGAATATAAACTCTGGACGTGCACACACTGACTCGCATATGTGATATCTACACAAGGAATGGACTATTCAAACCCACGACCCGTTCCCTTTATTGCTTGCAGCATAAAATTGAAATACTCTTGATCGTTTAGTTTGTTATTCTATATAGAATTCCTACAAATTGATATATCTAATATATTTGGAAACACTTGGGATGTCTACTGGGATATAAAAAGCAGCCCACAGCCAATGATAACAGTTTAAATCAAACGTTACCCTCCGATAAACTGGCCACATAAAGAGATGTACACAAAAGGGAATAAAACGGCCTTTGCACAGTGAAATCAGTCCTACGTACTACGTGTCCCCGTAAAGGCAGCGTGATCATCTCCCGACTGCTGCGGTCAGCCAGAAGAGAGGGGATGCTTCTGTCTGTAAGTAACACTCACTCTCCGGTGGATGTGGTCTCACTGAATCTTCTACATCTCTCTCCCCTGCTGGTTTAATTACTGCAACCCTGAGGATTATTTGTGGCGTAGTGGTGGAAAATTGACACTCAACAGGGAGTTCAAACAACATAAAAAAACCCTCACAGAGAATTCTGGGAAACCAGTCCGACGTAGAAGCGTCCGTTTCTCTGCGTGTTTTTGTGTCTCGGCTGCTCGACTTTCCTGATCACTTTGCACAGTGTGACTCACCACTCAAACTACAAAGAGGAAGATGAGCGTCCTCTTTAGGAATAAAAAAAAAAGTTAAACATCGGGTATTTTTCTCGGCTGTCGTCACAAGGGGCAATTACGGGCCTTCGTACACGCGAAATCACGAGCGAGAGGAGAAGACTGCGTGCGTGACGAGCCATTAAAGCACATTCGTCTCGTGCTACTCGGCCACATGAAAGGGATTATAATATTGACTTGTCGATTTGCTTCCTTGTTCAGTTAGCTTAGCTTGGCCTAAAGAGTGGAAACAATGGGAAACAGCTAGCCTGCCTCTGTCTAAAGCTAACAAAATACCTAGCAGCCCTTTTACAACTCAAAATGTTATTTGTTTAATCCATACAAAAAAAAAAATAGGCTGTTAAAGTAAAAGAATCTATGTTTTATTGGAAGTTATGTGCCAGACAGCAAATTTAGTTAACTGACCAAATTGTTTTAATACCATCTAGGTAAATTTGGTAAATCTTGCATTAAAACACCTTATTTCACTCTTTCCAAACATATTTCTGGCCACACGCGTGTCTGCTCAGGATAAACTGGAGGCTTCTCGGCCTGCAGTTGGCTAGCCAGCGACATACAGATAGCCTGCATGTGAGGCATTTAGGGAACATCTGTAAATTGCAGTTACAGAAAATAATCTGGGTTAAATACTCCTCCTCTGAACTGCCATAAAAACCTAAGATTTGTAAAGAAATATACAATAAAATATTGTATTTGTTAAAATTAATTTCAGAAAATTAATATCGAAAAAAATATTTTTCAGGTACTCGTTCAATGTCACGATAACTGAACCAGAATTATAAAAAAATTTTGAACGACACCCTGCCCTGGAGCAACTATGATACTGGATCCTTTATATGTATATCAAAAAAATATTTGGCAGGTCATAGATGCTGTGTAAACATATAAACACAAATTTTAAGAGAATCTCAGCGAGTTTGACGATAAAAAAAGATTTCAGTTAAAATACGCAGCCCTTAAAGTTGTTAACTGTAGTTTCAGTAAGAGATTCTCTGTTTTCTTTGTGTGTGTCTCTCAGTGAGTTGGTGAGTCTGTCGGTGAGCGTGCGAATGGAGCACAGGTCCACCCTTGAATTCTCTTGGTGAAAGTCGACAGGCACTAAAAGGCACGATTGCGCAGAGTTAATATATGCACAATCACTTTTTAGCCTCAGTGCACCCTTCGCCGAAGGTGCTGCTGATGCACACGCACTCACATTCACACACACACACACACACACACACACACACACACACACACACACACACACACACACACACACACACACACACACACACACACACACACACACACACACACACACACACACACACACTCTCCAGCCACCGAAAGCAAGAACGACATTTAATTTATGCAACAATCTTAACAGAGAACCAGAATGAAGCTGCAGTTAAGCTTTTAAGCCTCGTCTCTGTTCGTCAGCATCGTCTCTGTTGTTAACAGAGTCATGTAGTGGTTTTTTTGTTTTTTGTTTTCTGAATCTTTTTTCCCATTTCCATGTTCTGCATTTGTGTAATATCATACCTTCCTTCACCCTTTTTAAGGCAGCTGTTAAAATACACCACCACATCAGTGGCCCAGAAAAAACTCCGGTCTAAGACTTTGATTTGAATCCTGAAACCTGATGAAATGAGTCACCTGAAATCAAGGCTTTTGTCGCTGAGCGGACTGGAGGCTGTCCCAGCATGCATTGAGTGACAGGGCAACCTATTGAAAGGATAACTTGCTGCAAGTGTTATGCAATCAAATTTAATGTAGTTTAGCAGAACTATAGTCTGTCATTTCATTGACTGTTGAGAGAGCGCTTTGTATGACGAGCCAAACATTAGACCCAAACATTTTAACATAAAGTCTGTATATTTATTTTGTTAAAATGATTGTAAAAGACCTGAGATTTGGCACTGATTTTGTTTTGTGTCACGCTCCAATGAAAATGTAATGATTCCCTTGAGGAGGCTGTTGCTACAGCAGAAAATAAAATATACGGTGTAAATAAGAATTGAGTGAATGGAGTGAAAAGGATGAAAGTAAAACGCAATTTAAATCATCAGCATCCGCAAAAATGACATCAGTAGGACATGAGACACAAAGCAGGATGAAAGTATTCATGACATTTAAAGTCTACTGAAAGACAGGAGAATATTCAAAACATTTCTAAATTAAGTGGAGAAACATAAGAAAAAAAATAAAAATCTATGCAATAGGCTGCACATGGAATTAAAAATAATGTGAATTCCTCATAAAAGAAGGAATATATCACACAAACAATGCAAACCACAAAAAAACAAAAAACAATGGTAAACAATTTCTTGTTAAAATGACTGACTCGGGTGTCTGAGTGAAATATTTGATGTTGTGCAAATATCACCATGATTGTGAATGTCGGTCTGTCAGTCAGCTGATCCACCACTTTGTTCCAGACTGATTTATCTCATTGGAGGGATTGCAGTGAAATTTTGTCATGGCGTTTATGATCCTCAGGTATTTCATCAACAGAAGCACCACCATCAGTTTAAATTCTAATTTGGCCAATATTTTGGTTTCAGGGTGTTTACAGAGACTGAATAGAAACATTTACATAATCTCTGGGTCTGAAAAGTGGAGCAAATGCAAAAGTTTCTTAACGTGCAATACCACTGAGGGCCACGAGGGGCTGGTTAAAAAAAAAAAAAAAAAAAAAAAAAACTGACAACCTGTCATTAAATTAAACTTCTCTTATGAAATACAAAGTCAGTAAATCAGATATTAGACCTGAAAGAGAGGTATGTTTCGGAGTTTCCCTTGTTTGATTGACATGCCTGGGGTCCAACGGTTTGTCGTGGGGCGGGTATAGTTTCTTTGGGTTCACTCACCCCCTCATTCCTCTCCTGCTTGTCCAAATATGGTCAATTCTGGCAACAAAAAACCAAGATGGTGAAAGCCAAAATGCCAGCTTCAAAAATGGCAGTTCACAAACCAGAGAAACCCAGATGAGATCATGCTCAGTTGCCACCCGAATGTTTTCAAACCCTCTAGTTTGACACACACACACACACACACACACACACACACACACACACACACACACACACACACACACACACACACACACACACACACACACACACACACACACACATTCCCACATTCCCACGGGAGAGAGAAGGCCATTTGCTTGATAACTGCACACATTGAATTCACATAATTAGGTTGCAAATTTGGCTTGACGCGGTCAGCCAACTGTACAAAGCAGTGAGCATTAACTAATTAGACCAAAAATCAGGTAAACCGTACTGGAGTTGGGGACCCGAGCTCTTTTAAATCAGCAGCTCTGCTTGGGTTCAAATAGAAAAAGACGAAATAGATTAAAAAAAAACCTGCAGTGACTTCAGGTGTTAAAGGTGTAGTTTGCAGTTTGGCTAATTTGAAGCAACAAAAAAAACCTAAGAAAATACTGAACTTTAAAGCTTCTCATGAGAATATTTGTCTTGTGCGGTGGCACAAAGAGCTCACAAAGTGTTTAACTGATTTTACTTGTAGGTTATCACGGTCAGCTGTAGATCCATCGTGTGTTATGAATAAAGACAACCGGGGCGAAACAATGGAGTTTTTACCAGAGGCGTTCTAGGATTAATTGTTGTGTTTTACCGTCGGATTTGTCATTTTAAAAACACGCATCTATCTTAACAAATGATTTACATAAATGTCTCTTACACATTGATTGTATGATGGATTTATTGGTGGTTTACCTTTTAAACTCATACTAAACTCACACGTCTATCTAAAAATACTGCGTGTTGTCCACTTAAGTCCACGGGGCACCGTGACAGAAACCGATCTGCACCAGCTGAATCAAACTGCCCTAACTGAGCCAGTAGACCATCATTTTAACAGAAAAACCAAACAAGTTAGGTTTGAAACACCCAAAAGGTCAGAGGTGAATTAACCCAAACCCATCTGAGAGCGTTTTAGACATTTAGCTGCCTCATCTGACTTATGCATAATGATAACAGCCTGTACAGAGATTATCCATGCACAGCATGATGGAACTGGAAAAGGTCAGCAACTATGATTAGTTTCTCACACTTCTTTGCCGAAGCACCTGCCACTGATGAGTCTGGACATACTGTATTAGTCTGTACACTTTGGCACACAGTCAGCGATTTCATGCCGTTTCTCATCTACTGTTACATCTTCCATAACCGGGCAGAACTGCTCTCTCGTTAGCAGTAAATACGCAGAATGCCAAATTTGAAGCAAATAAATGGTAAAGGGCTTAGAGGGATTTTGAATGTGGCTCAGAGAGTTAAATAAAGTTTCTCTTTAAATATGCATGTAAGGAATTAGCTTGGCTTAAGGTAGTACAATTAGCTCTTCAATTTTTATGCAGGTTTCCTTTGAAACCGCCATCCGCACTGGAGCTCTATCTCTGTCTCGTAGAGCGCCTCTTTGGTGAGTCAGCCAGCACAGAAAGCCAGACATCAACACTTGATCAGGGTCCAAGGCAGCCTGCAGCTACCCAGCTCCACCAGCTGGTCAGGGCAGCTTCACCGTGGAGCTGGAGAAGAGACGGCAGGGTGGAAAAAGACCGGAACGGGCACCGCTCACGGGCTCCTGCGGCGTCCAGAGATCCAGCAGGACGCAATCTGTAGTGCGTAGTCAGCCGTGGGGGGAGAGAGGGGGGGTGGGAAGGGGAAATGGGGGGTGGGAAGGGGGGAGGGGGGGATCCTGAGGGCAGGACTGGGATCCATCTTAAAATATCCCAAACACAAAAAATACAAGATAAGAAATGCTGCCTATCAAGCAGCCGAGGGATGGGCCTGTGTTTTCAGAGAAGGCACTGTTTGTTCGTCGAGTCCCGCGGGGCCCTAAATGTGTTAAGTCCCATGTGTATGAGGCAGCCCGGCATCTGCCACAGAAACTTGCCTGGACCATTTTTCTCCGTCCCGCCACGGAGTGAAGCCACAGCTCATCCGCGAGGAGGCATTCAGCCCCGTCACACTCTCACATCCTCCGAGAGACCTTTGTCTGGAGGCAGCAGCCACGTGAAACAATGAAGAAGGCTTCCATTCTCAAAGAAGATATGAATACCATTTAAATATCACGAATGGATTTCATCATCATCCTTCAATGACAAAATAAAGAATTACCATGAAGAACAAAGACATTAGATGCAGCAGGCCCAACATGTTCATCGCGTAGTTGTGGCAAAGATTCGTTTTAATTTGGAAAGCCGCAGCATAGTTTGCATCCTGAACAATGTACAGGACAAAAAAAATGGAACATGTTTAATGGAGTCAGTGAAGGAAAACGCATTCAGATCATTCAGCTGAAAAAAATAAATGAATACAACAATATGGAAACACTAGCAATAGTAAAATAGAAGCACTGATGCTTCTCAGTGTGCCTAAGTGTTCAAAATGAAAGCACACACTGCGATGCTTTCAGGGCATTCATTTACCACATCGATTAGTATTACAGATACATTAATGTCGAGCATTTTAATGGTGTGGAAACTTGACTCAAGGTCCACTTTCTAGCTCCGATCACAGCTTTCAACTGCATCTCGCACTCTTCAGTTTAACGGTGCGCAGTGGTGTGCATGAAGCGGTGGGAAGCGTTGACGTTCGTGCATATCAGCGACTTCACCACGGACCTAAAGCTCGAGCAGAGCACACACGTTCAACTTTCTGTCGAACTCAGTAAATCAGCAACGGAAACCCCTTAAAAATACACAAATGGAGCCAATGGGGATGAAACAAGATGTTTCGAGTGAAACACGTTTGAGGCTTGTAAATCTTCATGGGATAAACAACATGACAGAGATATGCGTAGAGAGTGGCATAATACGTTTTTTTGCGTGTGCATACATGTGTCTGCATGACGCTTCATACCGAGCTGTTCAGGTGTGCATACAGCACATATTTTCTGCCTTTGACTCTTGGAGGAAAATGATCTAAATTTGTTTTTACAAGTCGCATTTGCAAATCTGGTCTTCACCGACTACAATGGCAGCGTCCCACCGGGAGTCATTGGCACAGCGGTCGGACGGGATGAATCTTAGCCGTTGTAATATTTATAGTTCACCAGTCAACAAAGCACTCGCACGTCCAATTAGTCCCGCAGTGTGGCGAGTTTCGCTGCCTCATAAACACAGTCCCAATTTTAAACAGAGCCGAGCGGACGTCCAAACGCACCGACCATCAAAGGATTTATATGGAGCACAGATCTGAGACTGTGACTTGGAGCTCGGCTTTAAGCTACAATGAGCAGGCCGCAGAGAAAAGTGTCACTGTGTCACTGTGACTATGAGGCGCAAAGGCAAAGGTTGGGCCAACGGCGCCATGGTAACCTTTGATCAGTCGCACAGCTGGTTGGTGCACAGTAGAGAAAATGGTTTCACATTTATCGCCAAAAGCTCTCCATACTTATTTCGATGGGTTGTTTACACTGTGGGGACTATTTATTTATACTAAAAAGCTACACTTCATCTCTGTGTGATTGTTGTCTGCTACTTGTTCTCACTCTCAATCCTCACTTTGTTTCCTCTCAGGAAACACAGCTTTTGCCAAGCCTGAGATACAAACACTTATTTTTATTTAAAGGAGACCCCGGGCTCATTACACAACAATAAAAATAATAATATATAAAAAAAAAAAAAATAACAACCTGTACTTCATGCAGTATTTTGCATTTATATGCTTTTTGATTTTATGTGTCCATGTTTTGTTATGTCTAGGAGAATATAAACAATTTGATTTTCAGCGTTCCTAGCATTGAAAAATTACTTTTAAACATTCAGCAGCAACCCGAGTCCTCTGGATGGAGTTCGATTTGCTTAGTTTGTCTCGTTGTCTTTGTTCCTGTGAGTTTGATGTGCTCAGAAGCAGAAATGAAGATACCAAATTGGCATCATTCAGTATTTGAAAATGAAAGTGCTTTATTAAAGTACATATGACAATTTAATGGGGTTTGATAGCATTTTGTTGAAATTAAAATTCAGTACCAAAATCCCTTTTCATATTCAAACTCCACTTATCAAATCCTATTTGGTTTCCCTTTCAACATTTACAAGTAACTTCTGTAAAATAATTCGAGTTTAAAGCTTTTTAATCCTCTTTCGTTGGCTTAAAAGGCAGAAACGCAGCAGCTTTTAGTATTACTACACTACAGTTATTGTTCACAACCTTTATCAACAACCTCAGTATCGTAATATATTAAAAGTGCCATATTAAAAATGTCATATATTAAAATTTTTTTTTTTTTTTTTAAACTGAGGTACAGTGATTAGCTGATCATGTCTTGCTGCCCGTTAAAATAATAAAACGTAAAGTGGTGTCAAAGTTATGTGTCTTTTCACTCAAAAGTCATAACAATAATTAACTTTGGCTAATATTATTTTCTGATGATGATATTTGTAACTTTAACAAGCATTGCCAACAGTCAGCTAAAAATATGAAGTTGCTATGGCTAACTCTATTCCATTGCTCTTTGCTGATAAAAAGTTAAAGAAGTAGTAGATAAAAAGTTTCATAAAACATCATTCGAGTTTGGGTTTTAGGCGACTGAGAAAAGGCCTCCATTTGAAATAATCCGTAAAAAAAAATAGTTCATGATTTCTGTGGGTTATAAAGAGATACAGTTTCTCAAAAAACATGTCATCTGTTAATTCTGTGACCACAATTATATTGGAGGGTCAGCAGAAATCAGATGGCTCAAATCTCGAGTAAATAAAACTTAAAACTATCCAAATGGCTCGATGTTTTCTGTAATTTGGATGAGCCAAACTTTTTTTTCCTCGATCACTACCTTTTGTAGATATACTGGACCTGTGTCCTCGACAACACGTCATGTGATGTACCCCGGGGAATCCTCCAAACAGCCTCTCCATATCCCATGAGCCTCTGGGCTCAAGATGCAGGAGCAGCCAGAGTGTGAATCCCCCGAGAAACCCCCCGTCCTCACTGGGACAGCTCACTCACGAGTGAAGTTTGCGGGGCCAAAGTGCACATGTGCGAGCGCACTTCTGACTGACAGCAAGCGCTGCAGGTGCTGGCCTCTTACAGGCTTTAAATGGGCCACAGCCCTGCAGTAAACAGCATGGATTTGGAGGAATGACTCGAACCTGCACGTATACAACCACACACATCCAGTGAAACACACGGTGAGAAACAGCACATCCCTGTCAAAGTGACACACGGGCAGAGCTCCTCTCTGCTTCGCTGCCCGTTGTGCACCTGAGTCTCCGGCCTCTCGCCTGGATGCTTCAGCGGCGAGATGGATCTTCCAGGAAAAGATCTACCTTTTATTACTCTCTAACACTGCCCACCTATGGACAACAACACGCAGGACACACCGAGCCTGTCACGTAGGCTCTCAATCCAAAACTCAAAACGGGAAACCGCTGCTTTTCCCGAAGGCCTCCTCTGAACCGTGCAACAAAATCAGATCAGCAACCAACAAACTCTTTGTTGTTCAGACTCAGACTGAGAAACAACACAGATGATCCGAGGAGATCAGATTGTTGCAGAATGAAGGAATAGATGCGACCGCTGGTCTGTGTCTTCAGGTTTTTGTGGCAAACACTCGGCTCTTGAAGAGGGGTTGAGGACGGCTCCGAGGCCTGCACGCTTTTCTCTTCCTGTTTACGCGGCGTCTCACTCATTACTGTGGCGAGCATGAGTCACCGTGGATAACTGAAATCACTGCGGGAATAAGTGCTACATTATGTGTTTGTCTAATAAATGTGTGTGGATGCATTTTGGCAAGTTAAATTGTACTAATGTGAAAAGAGGAAAGCTGCTGGTGCATATTGATTTTTGTTTTTGTCGCCAAATCACAGCAGAAGGATAAAATAGAAAAAGTCATTATGAAAAAAAAAAAATCATTTTAATGCGCGTCGATATGCGTTTGCTTGTCCGAGCCAGGCACCTGCAGAGAATACATAATACAGAGAGTCCATGTGAGGGGTGAACTGGTTTTATTACCCAAGGTTCGCGGTCATTCATCAGTCAGTATCTTCTGACAGTGAACATATCAAAAGATGACACCTGCCTATGGCCACATCCCTACGGACAAATTAGGTATCTTTGAGTCACAAAGTCAGACTATTGGACTCAATAGCGAGACTCAGGAGGCACCAGGTAAGTTTCAATGATCTTTACCGGGCAGATTCAAAAGAGGACAGGCAAATGTACAAAAGGAGAATCACGAATCAGCATCAGTTCAGTCCTTAATGAAAATCCAGGAATACAATGACAAAAATCCAGAGGTGCAAGGATTGAGAGTAGTTTTTTTTTTTGTTACTTTATTTACATTTTTCGCCACGAACCTAAAAAAAAATATACACGTAGAATTCATTAGAAATCTTGAACGCAACTCGTGTTTCTTAATTTTTTTCAGGAAGAAAATAAATCAATAGTTTTGAAGCTGACAGGAGACTGCGAGAGGCAAATAAATGGAAAAGACAATAAAAGGAATATGATGACAGGGCGCGTGTGTGTTTGTGCTCCCGCTTTCTGTGTACGCCACATGCTCTCCGGTCTTTCTGCACAAGGCGGAGCAGATGTAAACAATAGTCAACATGTGCACGGCGCTGTCAGAGGTCTGATAATTGACATCTGAAAGTGTGTACATGCAAACGACATCAATTGCTGCATCCCGAGACTAACGGTTACCTTCACTGTCTGTTTTAGACTCAGAAATACCCTTCATCCTCGCATTTTATTCATCTCTGTTAATGTGAATTCTGATTTCCGCAAAGACGGTTCGCACTTAAACGAGCAGCCAACACATCCAGGAAACAAATTTACTAATAACCGTGATTCGCACGTAATAAATAATATTCAGAGCCACACTGTTCTGCCCCCAACAAGGTCAGATTGAGCCTAGTATCATCCCAGATCACATCATATAACTTTGCGGCCCCTTTTACGAAATGTTAAGACATATAATCTATCCAGTCTGCTTACTTTTAAAAGATGGTTTCTCCGAGGAGAAGCTGCTACGAGGTGAAGGAGGAAGAATACAAAGGAAAACAGAGTTACGATAACAGATCTGTTGGAAAAGTTGCGGCAAGAATTTTATTTTTTTCTACTTATTAGAAGAGACACCAACTCCTTTAAATGACACAACTGCTCTGGAAAAAGACAAGAGAAATTGTTTTTGTTTTTTCCAATTAAAAAAACTTTCACGATGTTTACAACTTGTAAAGTTACTCAAGATGGGAGGAAGTAACGCTTTTTAATTAAGCCGAGAAGCATGGTAATACAAAAGAAATATGTCTTAATAATACACGATAAACTGTAATATGAATGTTTCACATTTTCTTGGTGAAATGCATCGTCTACATTCATGCTTACAAGTCACAAGTGGGATTCACGATGGCAATTTATGCAGATAATAACGTGCCGTTTGTGAGGTGAAATTACCGAACGCTGCGTGATCAGAGAAGCGCTCCCGCGAGCGGATGTGGCTGCACGATAACAATATTAATTCAATTTTAATTAAAGTGGATTTCGGTGTGATTTTACAGTCTTTCAAGCATGCCTCAGGATGCGAGTTAACGCAGGGAAGTTGGTCTTGGAGTTGTGGAGGAAACAGCGAGCGCTCGGAGGTGGGCAGGAGGGGGGGGGGGGGGGCTTTAATTATCACGGCCGAGCGCGCAGCAACAAACAGCCGCGCTGCACAGTCACTACGAGGGATGCGACACTCTATCTTCCGCCGAGCATCTCCGCTGCCTCTGTGGCTGTGCGGTAACATCCTGCCTTTTGGCTACCGAGCAGAGCTTCAAAAGACCCAACGCGCTCTTTTGTGCACGATCTCGCAAAACAAAGATTAAAAAGCAAATTGTCACCGTGTTTTTGCAATATTTGGCCCGTCTGCTCTCAAATCGCTCTTTGTGTCCAGATTGCGTCGCTTGTCACACTTGCTCGTGTTGCAGAGATTCTAACTTTGCAATGTCGCATATGAAAATCTGTTTTGCTGGCAGGTACGCCAAGTATTCGCTGCTTTCAACTTCTTCGATCAAAGAAACGTGCTGCACGGAGCAGGTGGAAGTTATAAAGCTTTGAGAGTAAGTATTGCAAGTTACGTCGCCTGATCGTCATCTGCACCCGAGTTCCATGTGTTTTTGTGATCACTGGTATTTGTGCATATGACTTGAGCAGAGAGAGAAATCATCGCATTTGATGTCAATCTCATGAAATCTGCCACAGAGAAACCTTGAAATACTTAAAAACAAAAACAAAGCAATGAATCAATGAGGCGGTCGAGGTGTTTTGAGAGACGTTCGAGTTTCTGAGGGGCAGAACATCCGAGACCGAGAAAAAAAAAAAAAAAAGACGCATCAGGTCAGGAGCAACCAGGTGGGTTGTCTTTAACAGTCGCCGGGTTGTGCACCACGAGTCAGACTGTCAACACCGAGTTCTACTGTGACGTTGGAGAAAAAAAACATTCGGTGCAAACAACCTGAACTCTGGCACGATGTCACGTTGGTTCTCAAACACGTCAACGTGTCCAATCCGCAGCGTGTTGAAAACGCTCTAGTTTGTCATCGGATTGCTGCAAATGTTCCTTTAAGCTCGTGGTGACAAAACTTGTAACTCAGGCGCTGATGTGGCTCCATCGACGTAACTTAGAATACTTACTCGTAAAGGTTGTAGCGTCGCGGTGCTATGCTACGTTCAAGCGCAACGGGAGCAGTCTCTGGATATTTTGATGGCCTCTCAGCGTAGCTACATTACACATACACACCCACAAGCACACGCGAGAAATGTACTGTCATAATCAACCATGCAAACAGCCGTTAGTTGCTGCCCTCACTGCTCGTCTCTGCTCAGGTTTTCATCTGATTATCCACATGAACAAAACGGACACATCCACAGTGCTGCTAATCTGTATGCACGGGCCCAGTACAAAATGTATGAATAAAATAAATGGGGACGCACACAGGCTCACCTGTTAGCACAAACAGCCGAGGCTCTTTGTCAGCGGCCTGATTAGAAATTCGATGCACGGCGGCACCATTAGAGAGTTCAGGCACATTTAGCCCCGGTGGGTCTGCAGAGAGAGGAACGCTGCCTCCTCTTATATCCATCCACTCCTTCCCAGCCTCTTTATATTTCAAAAAGATCTTTTTTTGTTTTGTTTTTTTATAGTGACAAGTGTTTTGCTTCACAATTAATGTTACACCACAGGCGGGTAGTCCTGCTAATTTAGGCGTTCTAGCCCAGAGAGCTCTGCAGTATGGTAATTAAACCATGGCTTTAACACCAGCCATATTCAACAAAGGGGAATGGAGTGCTACGACATGCAAATAAACCTCACCTAGAGCCCTTGTTGCATCGTCAAAGATGACATTAAGTAGTTTATCTGTGGTGCCACAAACAAGCTTCATTAAACAGGTTAGACTTAACCAGGACGTGTCATGTTGCATCTGTAGATGTCTCAATTAGCTGTATATTACACGTTTTCAGTCATATAAAGCTAAGGGTCTTGTCTACATTTGAGTGGCAGATTTTATGTTTGAAATAATAAAGCAAATCCTCACTGAAAGACATCCCCCTCGTATCCCTGAGCCATTTTCATGTTTCACTTTTCTCCCCTCATAACATCTGGGATGACGGTCAATATTAGAACAGAAGTTACGTAACCCTTCTCTGATGCTCCATCTGTTCACCTCAGCTACTGTTCTGGATAAAGACATGAATTTACTCATGCATGCACCGTAAAGGTAGTTTAAGGAGCTTCCTGTCTGTAAAGAGGCCCAAAAAAAAAAAAAAAAAAAAAGTAAAACCACAGAGGGAAGAGGAAGAAAGAGAAGGAGGAGCGAGAAGTTCCAATTTTTTCACCTCTCTTCTTCCCTCTTTTGATCAGCTCTTCTTCCCTCACCCCTCGGTCACGCTTCAGTTCAGGCATCAGCCTCACGTCTCTAGAACAGATGTGATTTATCAGGGCATGTCTCCCCCAAGCAACCAACCCACCACCGTCCTCTCCCAGCAGCACCTCCGTCTGCAGATGCACTCCTGGGTTTGACAGCTCGACGGACCTCCGACCACAACCACACAAAAACACTGAAGCAAAAAAACAAACAAAAAAAAAAAAAACTAAAGTGCGCACACAGGTACTCAAACAGAACGATGTTCTCCACTTTGTTTAGCGCAAGATGCAAAATAGCTGTGAAACCTAATAAATCTAATAATAGAGAAGACAGATCACAATATGTGAGGAGGAAACAAGGTGAAGTGTGCAAACGCATCTGATTAGACACATTGAATTAACGCAAAAAAGGAAAACATCCGGCTCAGATATTATCATACCAGTGCAGTGGTAAACGTACCTAATCACATTTATATTTAAATACTGTATGCAAGTACAATTTCCAGGTACTTTACCTGTATTTTCATTCTCTGCTAACGTCCGTTTGTACTCCACTCCCTTTCAGGGAGGAAATCTATTTATCTAACATTCAAAGTTAAAGATTTTGCATGTAAAACACATGAACTTTAGAAAGTATGATGCATAGTTTGATTAAATTAAGCATTAGTAAAACAAAAACAAAAACAAAACAAAACAAAAAAATATATATATATGAAAATGCCATATCAGTGACAACAATCAAAGAATCCATGAGGAATATAACACTTTGAATGGTGTCATTTTACACAATAAATCGTGTAGCTATAAGTCTTTTTATGGTTATTGTTACTGACACGTTGGAATAATATCTCACTGTCCTTTCTATCTTTTTTTTCTTTTTTTTAAATAACGTGGGGAACAGTTTTATTACCAAAAAGTTCCTACTTTCTCTCATGTTGCTTAATGCCTGCGATCACTCGATATATTGAACCGCTGAGGAGGTGGTCAGGGTCACCTGGGGATCTTGTTTGGAAACATCATTGATTTTGGCATCTAGATTCTCATTCCTCACGACCGGCGGACCGGTGTCTCCAAAATTTTAATTCAGAAGAGAAAAGGGAAAAGCTGTGTGACGTTAAAATATCTACGAGTTCTGCCACGTATTTAGTAAAAGGTGTTAATAATGGAGATAAAGAAAAAATTAATATGCAAACTGGAGGATGCTGCAGAGAGCGATACAAGTCGTTTTATTTCACTCCTTGGAACAAAGAGCTGAAGGCGCTGTGATGCTGTGAGCTAATCACCCTCGCGGACCAACCTTCATTAGTATCTCTGGGAATCAATGAGCAAAAGCTCGAGCAAAATTAACCCCACTCTTCTACATCGTGCCAAGTATATCTGGCTGATTTAGGCCGGTCAAAAAACTATAAATCTCCTGAATGTTTCCCAGAGAGAACACAACGGTTAGACACCAGATAAAAAAATGTTTCGCTGTCATTGGTAACGCAAAACGGGAGAAAGAATGAAGTAATGCTTTTCATCACAATTTACCTCTCTGCTCACATTTATGGAGGGAAAACAAAACAAATACAAACAATATGAACAGCAAATCACCATCCTGCTATTTTGGAGCCATATTTAGACGATCCTCCATGTTTACCAGCTTCCAAGTCTTCTCCTTTGCATTTGTTGGTGTATTATATAGTTTCTTTGCACATTGCTGCCACCAACTGTCCATAAGTGGAAGAGCATGAAACCTAATCTGCAAATATTTGGGCATTAAAACCTTTTTTATACGTCTAAAAATGGAGCCTCTGGGAGGGCATTTCCCTCGGAAGCGACATGAAACATCCAGCGCTGCTACTGTCGGAAACACGCTGTCAACGTCTGTGGTGCCTTACTAATTGGGGCATGTGTAGCTTACGGATATTGACATAAGACAGACCCCCCCCCCCCCTTTGTTTTTTTTAACAAGCCAACATAGTGTTGGTTATTTAGAGTGAGCAATTAAAATTTGACCCCTACTGCGTTACAAACGGTGTCGGCCAGAACCAAACACCAAAAATAAACAAACCCATTTTCTTCTTTTTTTTGTATTTTACAGGCCAGAAGAAGTCAAATAAAACAGCATTATACTGATCTGCTAAAGAATTGCCTCTTGCTGCAAAAATGTGTTCAAATGGTGCAAATGATGTCATTATTTTAAAGTGTGCAAAAGGGCTTAAAGATGCGCCTTCATTTTTGGAAGCTCTTGCCTTAAAATCTGACAGCTGCTTCAGATATGACAGAAGAAAGCAATAAATATTGACTCAATCCTGCAGGTGCTACGTGGTTTGTCTAAATGTTATGACAGGAAACTGAATCTGCACTCACAGTAGCATAATGTGAAATTTAAAAGGTGAATAAATTCAGATTTCCATTTTTTTTAATTATAAAGCAGGTCTAGGTTCTTCATAAATACCACGAGTGTCACAAAAAAACTCCAGAGACATTCAAAAGCCTGTATTTCAGCAAACTGCCATTTGAACAAGCCGTTTGGCCTTTCGTAAGACTGTGATATCACATACTTGTGCTGATGTCATATGTCAGCACGGCCCACCGTCTAACCTTTTATGTGGAAGGAAACACTGAGAGGTCATCATGTCGCAGAGTTGGCAAGCTACAAAACCCAAGAAAACCCGCCGACACGAGAAACGAGTTAGCCAATCAGAAGAGAGGGTCATCGATATAAATGCATCTCGAGGACAAACACCTACATCAGTCTGGTCTTTAGAGCTCCAGGGATAAACGTTAAGAGGGAAAATGTAATACTATATTTAGATGGGTTTTGGTACTTAAAGGCACAACAACATCTTCTTATGGACATCAAACCTGCGAACAAAACACCGGAAAAGTGTCAAATATGGCACCTTTGAGGCGTATAATTTTGAGTCATCCTGAAATCTCATTATTCAAACTTGTAGCTGCGTGACACAACACTGCCGCAGATCCTGACCTGATAACCCTGATAAGCAGCTAATCAGTATTCATACATTTACACCATACAGGCTATTATCTCCCCAGAGGACGTGCGCATTACCTCTGAGGGCATGATATGCACAATCCCATTTGCAGAAGAGAGAAGTCATTACCGTCCTATGTTTTTGCACAACCCTCTTGAAGCCAGAGGTGCTATTTCATTCAACTGAGTCATGAGGATGAAAACCCGCACGGCGATGACGTTCGCCGAGGGGAGCTTCTCGCATGTAACTTGTGCAACAATGCAGACATATTCACCGCTCGAACAAGCGCACACGTGCAACAATAACATAGCATGTCAGCGGAGCCGACACACCAGCACATAAGCACACATCCTCCGCGGCGCGGCGCTCCATTAAAAACGACTGGGGCCCATCAATCGCAGCATCCTCACAGAACTGGAGAACAAAGCGTGGGCTCCGGTCTGCGCTGACGAAAAGCCCGAGTGGAGCGCTGTGTGCCTGAACTCTTCCCCACTCTATCGTGGGAGTGGGCGAGGAGCAAGGGGGTGATGCAAGCCCAGGCAGAGGCAAATTCTCATTTCCCTGCTTCAAAGAGCCGGCAGCTCCGTAGTGTTTCATGTGCTGGCAGCGAGGCTTTCCCTCTGCTCCGCTGGTGAATACAACCTGACCCAGAATCCACTGCGGGGGAGCCGCGAGCGCAGACTGCGGGGATCGCCTTCTGTTCAGTCTCCGCTTTCATGCGCAAGTGGGAGCGTTGTGGGCATTTTGTCTGTGGCGGTTAGTCGAGCGGGTTGCTGGGTTTCGAATGCGAATCTCGCCGCAATTATAATTACAGCAGTCGGGTGATCACGCAGACAAAAAGTCTTTGCTCCTCCTTTTACTTTTCGTCTGACTGTTTTTTTGTTTTTTTTTCTGTCTTGCTCTTGGCATTAATTTCTTCCTGCCTCACGGCTCTCCATCATTCACCCTCCTCCCCTCACTCATCATCCCTCCTAAGAGCTCGGTCCCGCCGACCCACTGTTCACCATTAACTACTGACTGGACCGGCCTCCAATCAGCACCAATTGAAGAACACAACTATAATTATCAACGAGCCTTAATTAGCACGTCTTAATGTCCCTGCTCATCAGGTCGGAGTATTTTCCACAGCGAGGGACGATCTTTGGGTGATTAACGCTTCGTTTGCTGTCAGTCCTCATGGCTTCATCACGCATGCAAGGGAACACAATGCTTTCAGTAAATCCCATGTTGCAGCTCCGTAATTTCAATAATTTAATACGGCCACAGTGATCACATCAGAGACGAATATTCAGGGCCACACAGGGTCAGAGATGAAAGTTTGCGATATAAGGATATCTAAGATTAAACAGATTTGACTACTGAAGAGAAAAAGTGGTGAAAAATCCCATGAATATGGATGATTACAAATATGAACATGATTACAATGGAAGCCTATTTCTGCCAGGAAACTTTTTACACAGAGCTGTTTCACAATCATAAAAGCGGAACAAATTATTCATATTTGTAGTTCATCGATCAGATTTACACAGCTGGACAAGAAATTCAAAGAGGAAACATTTTCAAATAACCATAATAAAGGTTATGTCTTTCACAATGCACGGTTGGTTTTCTGATGTTTTTAAACCTTTTTTTTTTTTTTTTTAAACATCCTGGGATGATATGAATTTATTAAAACTGTTAAATATAAACAGTGACATTTTAGCCCCGTTACAATATTAATAACATCCCATAAAACTCGGCTGCAGCTGATTTATGAGCCAGGACTCGGTGAGATAATTGAACAACCAAGGCCTCTAAATGAAGTGTATGTATTTCACATCTGTTAAGATGAAGGATTTGTGCTGCTGCAGAACAACTGCACTCACGGACGCAGCCGGCAATAAGCACGCAGGAAACAATGAGGTGCTTCACACCAGGCAATCAATAAGAGCCTCAGATAGAAATGTAGCTGCAAAATATTCGCCCTATTTTTTTCTCACCTTGTGGGATCCGTGTGTGTTTTTATGTGCTGGTGCAGAATGACAGTGTGACTCATTTGGCCCTGGGTGGCCCTGTCAGGCCTCCTTTCTTGCCGCTGACTGAATACTCCTGCTTCTGTAAACATAGACAAATGTGCCCTGCAGGAGCGCCCGCCGCCCTGCAGCTCCCCCATGCCTCAAACTAATGAATTTTTAAAGACAGCATCAATCAAACTGCAGGCCAGATCAATAGACCACAGAGTGGATTTCATCAGTGCTATGGAGGGAGGTTTTGGTACAAACACCGCTTGGTACAAACACCACGTCGAACGAACCTTTTCGCTTCGCCCGACCTTCACGGCTGGCTTCGGTTAAAGCCGCGCCGTCGACCAAGAGCGGAGCGATAAAATCACGGGAGGTCTGTCCAGTAATAGAATCCGATTAAAGAAATCGGGTAGTGTTTAAAACGGCGGCGTGCCCTCGACACAGGATTGACTCGAACCTATGCGCGGCTGATTAGGACATCTGATAGCGAGTCAATCAGAGCATCACCGCAGCGATCACGGACCATTGTCATTTGAATCGCTTTATTAAACAGTGAGGTCATTGTGGGCATTAATCCTCATCAGAAACACAGCTAACAGGACCTGTCCACCACTGTCATTACACAGTAATGAACTATTTGTTTTCCAGGGAAGCGTTATTGGACAGGGCACACACACTTGGACGATTTGGGAACAGGGTGCCAACCGAGCTACCGGGACACACAAAGACACATCTTCAGTCTTTTCTTTTTAGCTTGACAGAAAAGTTTTAGCTGTAGAAACATTTACACAAAGACAGTATGACTCTTGAAGTCGAGATAAAATCTACTTTGAGGTAAATCTCATGAGGCACAGAGACGTTTTTTCCTGGGAAATCTGACTGCCAAAGAAGGAGCTGAAGGCGTAATTTAAAAAAAATAAAAAATAAAATAGAAATGTCAATGACATTTTATTCATTTATGACATGACATCCTAAAATGTCAGGTGGCTCTCCAACTACCCTCCCTGTATAAATATTTAACCTGGGCTAATGTTGTTATGTCAGATCTTAAATGCCATTGCTAAGCTAACTTACTAACTTTGATATTTAGGGCAGTTTAGCACGAATGATTTTGAATTTTCAGAGAAGTTTTCCCTCTTCTTAGCACCTGACCTCTCACAAAGCTTTTCTCTACTCAGTCTCCAATAAATGTGTGTATTGCTAACACTCCAGTCTGGAGCTCTCTTTTAAAAGGAGGCTGCCAAGTTTAGGTCAACTGTCTGTGTCGTGTTAATTCAGTCTAATTCTCCCATCTGTGCGAGAGGTCCATCCACTTCACCTTTTCTAGATGAATAGTTTCAGAGCAGCAGTGGATCTGTCAATTTACCTGCCACGAATATAAAAGCGCCGGCTTTCTCGCGTCTCCCCGCTTTCCCCTTCTGCTTTTGGGAAGAAAGAAATTGCTCACAGATTAGAAGCAGAATCTAAGGAGGAAGCAATTTCCCAGCTCTATGGTGCAGTGATAAGAAATCGAGAAGGGAGTAATCCCTTAAATCAAATTTGATTCAATTATATGAAATTGGAAATGTTGGGAGGAATATAAAATAGAGGCAGTATCATCAGAAATGATAAGTGGATGCAAAAATACAGTTAGAAAGCAAAGAAAAACGGGGAAGAAGCACTCGGCTCCAAGTGGGAGAATATTCATTCATCAACTTGTGTCAGTTTTTTGGATGTAGTTTCACTAAAGGCAAAAGAGAACTTCTGAAGAAGTGAGAACATGCAAAATGTACCCAGAATTCAAATGAATAAGTAGCTAATTGGTGAAAACAGTAGACAGATGTTTTATCTGTTTACCAACTTCGAAAAAGAAAACACTTCTGCCTGCAAGCCAGTATCTTTATGTGAAGTCAACGGGAACAAAGGACAAGGAGCAGCGCATGGACGCTTCAACGAGCCGGAGGCTCCGTGTGACGCTGAACTTCATTTCCAGGGTGACTTCACGCTATAATTTCTCTGCCTTTAATCAAAAAAATAAAATAAATACATAGGCTACTGCATGGCTGTGCTCTCGTGGTCTAGACTCTGCTTTAAAAAAACCAGATCCTGACAGCCCCCCCTCACAGACACTGTGTCGCCCCCGATGATGTTAAAGGGACGCTTCGGTGAGAATCCCACAAAGACTAAAACGGAGGTGTAATTTAAAGAAACCTCCTCGGACAAGTGGATTATGTCGTGCGCAAGCTGCGAGAGAATTTTCTGCCGGTGCTGTCGAGTCACTGCAGACTCCGTCTGAGCCGAGCGAGCGGAGCGTGAAGACCTGAAAGTGTGTGGATGTCAATGATGACGGGACGAGATCATTGACACACATTTTCAGCTAACGTGCCAAATTACCAGTTTAATTCCAATTAACATTCAAATGAAGCGTGAATCATTTCAACCAGATTTAAACCTTGTAACAAAAGCTCTTCACGGGATTGTTGAGATGACTTTTGCCACTTCCTGAGATGAGTTTTGTTAGAAGGAAATGAGATTGCCATGACTTCTTTACTTAGTGGGTTTTAAGTTTAAATTTGTTGAATTTGTGTTTAATTTGCCATTAAAAATTAAAAGAAGAAGTATCACTTCAATTACTTTGATTTGAATCTATATTTTTTGGACAATATATCAAATGACAACATGGAAACAAAGTGACAATGTCCCTCAATGACCAACCGACAGAAAGGCAGAGATTATTGTACTTTTTTTAAAACTTATTGTCTGCTGCATGTCTAAATAGGTGACAATTTGCAGACGCGTGTCATACGACCCTGTTTCCCAAAAAAGTTGGGACGCTGTGAATTTGATGATTCGCAAATCACGTCAAATCATATTTAATTGAAAATAGACCAAACGAAATGTTGAAACTGGGATATTTTATTGTTTTATGCTAAAATTATGCTCAATTTAAATTTGACGGCAGCAAAATGTTTTTAAGAAGTTGGGAGAGGGGCATGTGTCCCACTATATTATATCATCTCTTCTTTTAACAACACTCTGTAAACATATCTGAAAAAACCAGCTCCTGGAACTTTCAATTTAATTCAGGTTTACATGATTTGCAAATCATTACATTCTGTTTGTATTTAAATTTACCACCTATCCCAACTGACTACACATCAGTGTTGCGTTTTCATCTTGTTCAGTCATTCAGGTGATGAAGCCGAGAAACATTTTTACTACATGTGTTTATTTCCCTTCTGCAGAGATGAGGGAAGGCGCGCCGTAATCACACAGCTGCTTACGTGCATTCATGCATCCTCAAATGTGGAATGATCATCACGGCCTCATGGGGGATCAGCTAAACGCAAGACATTAAAAAGTTCTGCTTAATGTGCATTTAAGTATAAATCCGACTCAATGAATTCTCTGAAGCCGAAGCTTTACCGTTTCACTTCACTGTCAGCGTTTTCTGCCACAGCAGTGAAAACGCCGCTGTGCACAACCTGCTCAGCACTATAATAGAAGACAGTCACAGTCGACGGTTGCTGGACACAGCGGAGCATCATAAAGTCCCTTAACTGCAATCACATAACAGAAGACAAACCACACGTGTCACCATATTGTGAACAGGTTTGGAATTTTCTTTAGAGATCAACTCCGATGATTGGATTGCCGATTGAACTGTGCATATAATCCACGCATACCGGGAGACTGTAGTTAGCCTGCACCATCCCATAATCTGCAGCAAAAGCAACAAAAGAAAAACATTTGCTGCTTTTCCTCTGTTTGTCGGCCAAGAAAGAGATTTTAGCAGCACTGAAGAGACTGGGCAAAAATAAAGAAGCAGAGCTGCAGTTCTT
This sequence comes from Brachyistius frenatus, assembly GCF_029030835.1. Taxonomy (NCBI): domain Eukaryota; kingdom Metazoa; phylum Chordata; class Actinopteri; family Embiotocidae; genus Brachyistius; species Brachyistius frenatus. Next base: position 1,291,943 of record NW_027210679.1, on the reverse strand, counting down.
TGATTCTCAAGGACATTTCTGTGTCCTATCCTCCGCCGAGTCCCACACCCTTTATCCCACCCCACCCAGCCCCATCGCATCGCTCTCAGTAGCAGAGAGCTTCACGCAATTCCAGCTGCTTATAAAACAGAAAGCCATGTAAGCCTTTGAAGCCACAGGGATTGGAGATCCCTGGGGTAAAGCCGGGAACATTCGGAAAAACTCTCTACTTTTTTTTCTTTTGGACTGTTATTTTTTTCTTACTCTGAACCGCCGTTTCCAAAAGTCAAGAGATTTTTTTAAGTCGCTCTTCACATAAAATTGCCTTCTTTCCCCCCCCCCCTTTAAGTTGACAGGCCGGAGAGCTTTGTGAGCAGTACAGGTCTTATTAAGCAGGGTAATTAAAAGCAAACTTACATCATAAGTGGCACTTAGAAGTGGAAATATTCCAGAAAGTCTATTCACAGGCTGCTGTATTTAGACTCATTCATTTATGAAATATGGCAGTGATTCAGTCCTATACTCTGTCACAGTTTACATCACGAGCTCCATACATTTCAAAAGCCCTGAACACATTATCACACAAAACACTTCTGCTTGCTGTGTTGTCGCCACATGCCGGAAACTCGCAAAGAACAAACCATTGAATCTATTCATGTCATACAGTACAAGAGGCCCTTTCAGCCAGGGCCATTATATACCGTGGATTAGTCGAGAGCCCTTTCAGGCTCTTTCTCCAACTCCTACAGGTAAAGCCTGACAATGTGTTGTTGCCTCAAGTAACAAAAGATTCCAAGATAGTCAGAGGACCTCTCAGATTGTAAAAGGTATTGATGTTATTTCTTTGTTTCTCTACACTCCTCTCCGCTTCCGTTTCCGACTCTTTTTGGGTCTCCTCATGCCAAATGGTCTTCGTGCACAACCAGACTGCAGAACAAAATTGTTTTGTTTGTTGTAGTAACAAACAGCCTGCAAAACATCAGCTGGAAGTAAATCTGGGATTTTGGATGATTTTTGCTTCACCAACGCATGAAGAGCTGAGCCCAGAGACTGGACAGGCCACGCATGAAAACTGGTTATACCTCATTTCAGTCTTGACAGTCGGGAAGGAGGACACACCTGATGACTTGGCCAGCGCAAGATTGGATCAGCGGGAGGGACGCTTCGCCTGTGAGTGGTTGTTGTATTCTAGGAGGGCTAAGGTGAGGGTTGGGATTCGTGATAAGGTTTGGGGACCAGCTGACTGACAGTGAAACAACATCAAAGCAGTGTAGAGCTTCGAGCGTGCGTCCCTTTGGCTGATCCAATCCAGCACCAATCCTTACGACAACGCTGAACAACACACTAAACGTGTTCTAGCAGTAGATGCTCCTGCTGATTCTGCAACACACAATCTGAGTGGAGCATTAATGGAGCATTTAGCCGCTAAAGAGCCAGATGTTTCACCAGCAACAGGCAGAGACCAAAAACAGGACAAAAAGCCTGCAAACATCGAAATGTAAATAAATATAAATTTCTGCCGACGCCAAGATGCCAAAAACATCAGTTAGGCTATTTGAAATGTGCCTCTCAGCTCCGTGCAGTCTGTTCCGCTGCACAAACACACTCCTCATGCCGGCCCTGCAGGTGAGGAAGTCAGCAACTTGTCTTCATTTTTTCAGACATTACACAGAATTCATGACTACGGGTGAGGGTTAGATCAAGAGGATGCCATTTCCCCTCCTCGATATGTTGCTCCTCTATGCAATGATTTTGACTTGCTGTTCTCGACGTCATTTTGCGAGATCATTTTGTGTCCTATACTGCACAGAGACCTTTGGCCTCTAGGACACAGGAGAAAATCGAAATGAATGTATGTTCAAAATAAAGACAAGACTATTGAACTGCATGTGCATTAAAAACTGGCCTGTTGTCGTTATGATTCCCATCATCTCAGCGTTGTGATGAAAAGTGAAACTACAGAATCCCACCCAAAAAAAGACCATGAATTTAGGCATAAAATCTCAGAGTTGCAGTACTCTCTTCACGGCTTCAAATGCACTCAGCCCTCTTTGTGCTGACAATAGAAGTGGACTCGTAAAAGCTCTCCTTCTGGCCAACTTTAGCACTGATGCAATAACATACTTATACCACTCGCCTCTACACAACACGTGAGTCATTGCTCACTGGATTATCAAACCATGTGTGCCGATTCAACCTTATCGCAGCCGCAGAAATTGGATGGATGACAAATTTCAAGGTGTAAAACTGTGCAAGTAAACCACAAAGTGAACAGGGAATACTTGATATGCCGCTTTGGGTCAGGGTGATTGAGAGTTTAGGTTTCAAAACTCAACATATGCGCAACATAAAACATTTTCTTCCATATTTTATTTTCTTCTCTTGGGTTTGCACTTTGTATCTTACCTTTTAAGCCCCATGGTTTGGAGTGAAGCCTCTTTCCCAAAATGTCTGTGCTGTTTCTGCACTTCTCCTGCATCTCTGATACAGATGGTGTTGTCATGGTTTGCCTCCAGCGTCAGAGTGCTGATAAAACAGATAAAACAAAAGATCTTTTTTTTTCTTTTTTTCTGAAATCTGGGAAGCATTACCACCCCCACAAAAACACACACAGGGTGGGCACAGAGAATACAGGAGGGGGGTACATGGGCTTCAACTAAAACTCCCCCTGCGGACTGGACAGTAATGTTTCACGATGTATTTGTGGAGGAGTTTTCTCTGTATTTTCAAGCAAACATTTTCATAGTCGTGTATCAGATCTGTTGAAATGAAGCCATAACTCATGTAGGAAGACGTGAAGACAAGCTTATCAACCAAGGTACAAAAAAACCCAAAAAAACTGATTACATCTGAATGGATGAAAACATAGATCTAATATGTAGTTGTTTATTAAATTTAATTTGAATAAAATGTGAAATAACAAAGCAAGAAATTGCCGAAGTTGATTGATTTTCTTCCGCTAAAACGACCACACCTGCCAGGGAGGCTGAGGGAAAGCTGTTTGTTTAGCCTGCCACTCTGTCCACAACAGGCGTCAAACACAAAGACTGTTGTCAAGCAGAGACGCTGAAAAATCTTTCCCCATTGTTTCTGATGAAGAGACAGCCAGCGACGGATAAATCACCCGAGTGCTGCTCTAGATCAAGCCGCTTCTCAAAGGCCACCCTCAGCCATCTATTAAAGAAAGTACCCACACACACTTAAAGCCCCTGCAAGAGCTGCACGGGTCCACATGATGTCACAAAAGGCCACAGGGACCGCAAACGAACCCGCATCCTCCCTCCACATCGTTCCGTCACAGGTAGACTGTCTGAAGCAGCAGCGATGAACCTCTTTTTCTCTTTCTGTTTACGATTCAAGGACAAAACCAGAAAGAATAGCTTGGTCTGCTGTCCTCCTCAGCCACGTTGTGAGGAACACTTCCGAATCTGAGACAATGAGAAATGACATTAAAGAGCAGTTGTAAAGGAACCATGCGTCCTTTACTGCCTCCTCTCGACCGCAGCGCTCAGCAGCTGGTGCACCAGTTTGTCTGCAGGTTCAGGAAAAAGATAGCAGGTGGAGATTTCTGCTATAATACAGTCTGTTGAATCTGATTATGAGCAGCAGGCAATCTTGCCATCATACTGATAGCAGAATAATAACTGCTTCTGCAAACTGGCTGTATGCCTACAGCTTCTTGATAGGGATGCATAAAAGATTCAAGAGATAACTTCAGAAAACTCCACCGGTTTTCTAACCAGTAGGAGAAAAACTGCTTCTTCCTCCTCTGCAAATAAATGTAAACTCAAATGTTGCTGCAATTCTGTATTAACAAGAAACATCACAATTTCGTAGCCATTGAGGCAAAGCAACAAAAAAAACTCAGAGAATCACCTCATATATGTTGGAGGGCTTCTCCTACAAGTTTCCCATCTTCTACTTTCCACACCTGCAACCTCAGTAATAAAGTAAAACCAAGATTATATTTTAAAGAACAAATAATGGAAAATCACAGCAGTTTAACAAATCTATAATGAATAAACTTGTTATTTTTTTTGTTAACTCTTGATAAAGTAATTACATTTCAACTACTGGCCCTAAGAAGAGCCGACACAGCAGCGTCAAAGACCATTAATAGTTCAATTTACAGCACAGCAGGTCAGTCTCCGGGGAGAAATCGACTCCTACCACCTGATTAGCTCTGGATAATATTTGTGTGCTTGTTTACTGGCACCGCTTCAAAGGTCGCTGGTCTACTGTTTTCGATAAGAGAGACACAGGTGAGCAAAGACCAGTGGAGAAGATACAAGTCGGAGTTACCCCACCCACATCAAAGATAACCACCCTCAGGCGGGGCGGATGAAAAGCTGAGCAGCAGAAACAGAAACGACTTCATCTTGGTGGTCATGAGTTTTTGAGATGAAGAAGCATTTCAGTGAAACTACGATGATCTATATTTCTGTTCTCAGCCCAAATATAAATATATATATATATATGTAAATATATATATATTTTCACAGAGAGCCGGCCGAGTCTGCTGCTGTCAGTCAATGATCCATTCTCGCGCTGGAGGAAACTTCAAAGACGCCCACCTGTACAAGAATGCGGCACAGACACACCTAATGATGAATCGCTGTGATTGACAGGACTGCTCAAATATTAACCGGCTTTGTGCCAAGGTACCCCGGCTTTAACGCTGCATTCAGTGGAAGACGGGGGTGGGGAGATAATTATCCCTGCTGACTGTATAGGAGATGCTCCGGCAAAGTGGAACACACAGGCAGAAATGCATGTAGGAGGATGATAATATATATAAGACACAGAACCAAGCTGTGGTGTAGCAGAGATGACAACAAAGAGGATGTTGCAACTTTATAGTTTACACAGTATGCCGAGCAAAAAAAAACACACAAAAAAGCGGACATACCTCCTTTTGTTGCATCTTGGCCATTCTTCAGCATGTTTGTGATGGGAAGCAGACCTCAGCACCTCATTCATGGAGTGAGAGCTCTGCAAAGGTGAAGGAAGGTCACGTTATAATCAGATTTGTAGGACACATAAAAACTCCACTCGCAACCAAACCACAGTCCCTTCTTTTTGTATTTTTCCCTTTCTAATACCTGTGAAGGGATTTTCTTAAAGGAATATTTAGAAGAAAATGATCGTGTTTCAAGGTCCATTTAATGGCTGATCTGGAGTTTTCAATTATATCCCATGATAATCATCAGCATTTATGAGGGAATTGTAGTTGTCTGAACATTTTAAGGACTTACTATCCATGTTGGATTAAAGGAGAGTTTCAAATTGCATTCTTTCCCCAGAAAACAACAATCTGACATTAAAGCCTAATTCTTTTTCAAATATAGGCCTATCACAGGGTTTTCATCAACTGATTGAACTCCTGATTTGCCAGCTGCTGTTTCCAATGTAAATAATGAACGCTAGGTTAATGAGGTTTTTAAAGTGCGCCAAATTTTTTTTGGTAAAGTCGGGAGTAAATACGGTTATCAAATAAATGTAATAGAGTAAAATTAACAATTTACCTCAGTATGAAATAGATGCTGTTGTTTTAAAAAAAAAAAAAATCATAATATTAAAGTACAGGTATTTAGGTGGGCGACAGTATCTGAGTGGTAGGTAGGCTACTTAATTAGCCTATTTTCCACCACCGTCAAGTTTAGTAAGAATATCAAATGTGGCACATTCAGCATTGGTATTAGTTTACTAATTTAACACCAGACTTCACGCTCCACCACAGAAACTGATAGGTTTCACAAGTTTTAAAAAAAAAATTAAAAAAAATTATATAGGCTACGGTTTTACCCCTTACCTTCAAGTATATTTGATGAAAACATAAGAATACAGCAGTTAGAGTACGCCACCTAGCGTTAACTGTACAAACGTGTGTCTCGTTTGCGGTAATTGAATCTTTTCTAAGCAGCTAAGCATTAACTCCAGGCAGCGAGAGCGCGCTTCACGCGCACGCAGGTCTCAGCAGCAACTTTCCGGAGGCGCGCGCGCGCGTGGCCGCCTCTACCAGGGCAACGCTGCAAAGGGCGCGCGCCAGGAAAGTAAGAAGGACCAACTTTGATCATCAGTCACTTCACCGACAGCTTCTTCAGCTCAGCCCTTCACGAGGCTGCTCACGGGCTGCTTCGGTGCGCGTGCACGCCCCGGGGCTGGAGATGTCGGTGCCGTCTCCGCGCTCGTGGTGGCGGAGCAAAAACTGATTTTGTCTCCTCTCAGGAATCGACTAAAAGGACAAAATGTATAGGTAAGTCCCCAGGAAAAGAGAGTTTGTTGACTTCTTTCAAGTGCAAAGTTGTCTTGGTTTAAAACGCAGTTTTAGAAGTGTCTCCTAAGCTTCAGCAAAATCTATATCTTTAACTTTGAAGTGTTGAAATCGACGTTTGTGAAAACACTACAGAATGGGACAACTTTACCTTTATTTGTCCCGTCTTTGTTAATCACGAGCACGTGTCTGTGGAGGTTTTCACTGAACTGTTGTTGAAGGAAAAAAAAAATATGAAAGAAATGTATTTGCACAGTTATTCAGGCAGAACGGGCACTCAAATTGAGACTACTTTTTGAGGCTTTTGGTCTATTGTTTCTGCTGGTCTTTTTTTTAATCAAGTCCTTCATTATCCTGTGAAACCTTTTAGATGTATGTTCTGAAAGTATTCATAATTGTATTTATTACTAATTCCACTCGGTTTTCAACCTTACAGAAGTTGAATGTTTAAAGCTTTGGGGTTAAAAATATATATATATATTTCTTTCTCTGTGTGTATTGATCTGGTTCTGGAGCTTCTGCACAGAGCAGTCACAATTATACCAGAAAGAAGAAAAAAGAAAAAGTATAAAAGTGTTATGCTGAATGTTTCTTGTTATATTATTGATGAAATAATGTTACAGCAGTATTTTGAGGTTATAGCAGGTTAAGATAGTGAATTTTAACTACTTTGTGGGGTTTTAGCCTTGTTTTGCAGGCACATCGGTTGTTTTTTTTTTTTTTTTTTTTTTTTTGGGGGGGGTTTAACACTGACTCTGCAATGTAACTAAGAAACGTCAGATAGTTTACACTGGAGTAAAAAACTGGGGTTAAAAGGGCAAAATTTCCCTCTTCAATCTAGTAGAAAGCTCTGGTGGTGCTGTGAATCATCGCAGGCGCCACTGAGGAATGCGTGGAGATTTCCTGTATACCCTAAAACACCTCTTTATTTACCTCTATATGTATCCACCCCCCCCCCCACCCCTCACCCCCACCCCGAGCAGCAGACCTCACTGATTTCAGGAAACCACTGGCCTGTGTTAAGAAAAGCCTTCAGCAAAGCTGTGAGGCAGAAGAAAGCCCAGTATAATACGACGGCCGTAACGCCAATTAATCTGATTAAAGAATTACAGCATTCCTCGGCGGAATCTCACATAATCATGCCGGTGAAAATGCAGGTTTGCAATGTTGTAGTGTTGAAAGTTCAGCCGCCCGGTGGTTAAAACTGTGCTGCTAACCGCTTCCAAAACTGGATCGCCGCTTTGAAAGTGTCATATACCTCAAATAGAAATAATTTTAGAGTCCACCTTGGAGAGATGTCTTGGTATCCAGTGACAGCTTCTCTCCGGAGAGTTTTTACACACGGAGCGAGCAGGTGACAGGACGGGTTAACGAGTGACTAAAGGGTGCAGAGGGCAGCTATACTTTACACTCTGAGAGAGAAGCTAAAAGTCCCCAAAATTGAACTGTAAATAATCCCCCCCCCCCCCAAAAAAAAAAAAAAATACTTCAGCCGGGACGCGAAACATCAGATGGTGAGAAGACGCCTGAGGGTTTTTCTCTTTGTCGAGGTGTGTGTGTGTGTGTGTGTGTGTGTGTGTGTGTGTGTGTGCGTGTGTGCGTGCGTATAGTTGAAGCTGCAAATCAAAGTGAGTCTTAACAGGATTTAACCACACAGTATTTCAAGCTGTTGACTTTGTCGACGAGCTATTCAAGTTGAAAGCGTTGTTATATTATTTACCGTTTTGTTTTTGTTCCCGGTGCAGCTATATGTCTCCGTACAGTAAACAGTTCTGTTCTCATTATATAAATATATATAATACTGCAGGAAGTGCAGAACAAAGGACGAGCGCACTTCACGTACTTGGGTACGTGTGCGTATTGCTGGTGTGCCATATTCAGAAACAGACAGAGCGCTGCAGATTGTATTCCTCTCTTTGGGTTCAAAGGTGTCGCTATTGCGTTTAAACAAAATGGGAATTTCGGCTTCAGATATCCTCAAGTGTGGTGCTGATGTCTCTCTTTTACACCCAATCAAACTGAAACTCCCAATTATTCTCTCCTCAACAGATGAGCGCCCGTCTGTAATTGAGCTCGGACAATCTGCCGACCCTGATTGGACTTTTTTTTTTTTTTTTTTCTCTCTCGACGAGTCGCTGCCTGCAGGCGCTGTGGGAGTCAGAGTCGCCAATGGAGACGGTGGTGATTGTGGCTATCGGGGTGTTGGCCACCATTTTCCTGGCCTCCTTCGTGGCCCTGGTGATGGTGTGCAGACACCGCTACTGCCACCCTCACGACCTGCTGTACCCCTTCGACTCCAAGTTAGTGCATCAGTACGAAAGCCAGTGAATCTATAAGGCAGGAGTTTTCATTTCTGTGACAGGTTTCCTTCAGAATCATTCAACCATAATTTAAGGTTTTTAAAGTTACTGAAATATCTTTCATATTATTTGCACCAGGTTATGCACACTTAGTTGGCATTTTATTAGGGACACCTGGCTAAAAACCAAGACAGTCTAACACAACAGTCCTGCAATAAATCTTGAATTTGATGACAGTTTTCTGTTTTAATTCGGTAGACTTGAAGTCGATATGCAGCCTATTTATGTTCTTTGTCTGTGGACTTTATATATCTCCTTTCCACGGCTTTTTCATACTATTGGTTCACAGCTTTACCTGCTATGTGGATGAATGCTTTGTTTATACATGAGAAAAGTGAGAAGTATTACTTTGTAAGTATTACCAATCAAGAAGTAACCAAACCTGTCCAGGATGGAGGGTTGGATGGAAACCTAAGAATTTAATTAATTAAGTGAATCTGGTATTCATTATTGTCACTTTAATCTTTGCATTTAGGTATATCTTCATACCAGAATAATAGCAATTTAATATGATTTCAATAATTATATAATAATAATATTTTGACTTGACAAAAATGCTGACAGACCTAAAGGAAGTGTTTTTGTTTTTTTAATAACTTATCCCCAAGAGTAACTCTGCTGTTAAATTGTAAAATGGCCTCAAATGATCTCCAACTCGCTGATATCCCGACCGAGTCGTCACTCAGCCTCTTCCTCACACGCTTCCTTCTCTGCTGTTTCTCAGACCCACGGTGGATCTGATCGGCGCCATGGAGACCCAGAGCGAGCTGTCGGAGCTGGAGCTGGACGACGTGGTCATCACTAACCCTCACATTGAAGCCATCTTGGAGAACGAGGACTGGATAGAGGACGCCTCGTACGTCTTGCTGGTTGAATCACAGAAGTTTAGCGCTTTAGATGTTTCTCACTGGGATTTGTGATTAATTGTTTGAATTATTCTCCAACAGCGGTTTGGTGTCTCACTGCATCTCAATCCTGAAGGTAACAGAAGTGCTCAAACACCGGCTTAATTTAAACATTATCCATTAAAAAAAAAAAAATCCATCAAAAAATAAATAATACCAATTCCAGTTGTTGTTGTTTTTTTATATATATATATATACTGCTATTGTTATAATTTGATTGATTTTATTGACGCGTCCGATACTGAAAGAGTTCCCTTCCCACGTGCAGATCTGCCACACTTTGACCGAAAAGCTGGTTGCCATGACGATGGGCTCGGGGGCGAAAGTCAAAGCGCCAGCCAGCCTGAGTGACATCATCACGGTGGCCAAACGCATCAGCCCGAGGTACAACGCAACAACACACGACCCGTCACAACTTCCACCTTCTCACATTACCGACGCAGACTGAGCGTCTTCCTCGCTTGTCCGTCTCTCACAGGGTGGACGACGTGGTCAGGTCCATGTACCCTCCTCTGGACCCGATCCTCCTGGACGCCAGGTAAACACATCTGGGTTGTTTCAGTTTTGTTCCCCCCCACAGAGGCCCCCCTTTTTGCATGGCTTTGATCACTGAATGCAAAAAGACCTTCCAGCTCCATTGATCGGTTAGTAGCGTCTGCAGAGGCTGGGGAGCAGCGGAGCACACGGCTGGACTCATCCATAATGTAATCATCTTGGAGATGTGCAGAGAGATGATGGAGACGGGAATACAAATGCTCAAATGTCGCAGAAAATGTATGATACCAGGAAAGCATTAGAAATATCCAAATTGGAGTTTTTTTTCATCACTTATGCAAACGGTGCGACGCCTGCTCGGCCCAACAGACCCATTCGAAATCAGTGCTTTTAAAAAGCTGTTGTTTTATTCGGGAGTTAAGTGACTTTCATCCAGCAGCTAAAAGAAAAAAAAAAAAACGCTTGTTAATATGAACCAATTTGTCTTATCCTTCCTCAGGGCCACTGCGCTCCTCCTGTCAGTCAGCCACCTGGTGCTGGTCACCCGCAACGCCTGTCACATGTCCGGCAGCATGGACTGGATCGACCAGTCGCTCCACGCCGCTGAAGATCACATGGTGGTTCTGCGTGAGGCGGCGCTGGCCTCCGAACCAGAACGGTGCATGCTTGGAGCCGACGCTCAGAGAGAGCAAGCCATCTAAAGCGGTCACCGACACGAACAAACAAACAAACAGACAGACAGACAGACAGCAGCAGGACGTGAAAATGAAAACGTGTCAATTATTTTTTTTTATTTTTTTTTTTTATCCCTAAACTGCCTCATTTCAAAATTCTGCACCCGAGTGACACCAACCGGCATATTTTCTGCCACACTGTGTTGAAAAGACACGCTTCCCAAACTCATCATCCAGTCCAAATTAATAAGGACACTTCTGAGCAGTAAATAGGTTCTGCTGAGAGATGCAGGCACTTGACACTGTCCCTCATTTTCACATCTCGCATAAAAAATAAAAAAAAGTCACATTTGCACCGAGGAGTGCCTCATTCAGTACAGCTAGTAATATTTCTCAAGTAGATATCTCAAGTGCACATACAGATGTTTTTTGTTTTTTTTTCGTATGGAACCCTAAAGCAGATCTTTTTTTTTTTTAAAGAGTAAAAAGGTCTTTGGAAATTTCTTCTAGTCTGCCATCAGCCAGCAGTGCGCCTAAATCCAGTCTAACCAGCACCGCAGTCACATGGAGGCTTAGTCAGCTAATCCATCCTGAGGAAAATAACAACCATTAGCTAGTGAACCCAAAAGGGCTCCGATTCAGTGGACAAATGGAAAAAACAAAAAACCTTTTACAATTTGTGGGGGTGAGATACTCGTACATCACCTGTGTGGTGGATTTTCAAAAATAAGCAGAAGTAGTTTCCTTTTTTTTAGTTTTTGCCACATCAGCATCAGGGTGAAAATGTTCTCCCTATTACAAGTTCAGAGCCACATTAGCAGCACGTTTCAGAGAAACAGCGTTGGACAGAGAGAGTTCACCACTGTAGTTCAGATCAAAATAATCTCAACCCGATGGATTGACACAAATGTTTGTAGACGTTCAGGGTTTCAGAGGACAAATATCCTCCGACTTTTCCTTTGGCGCCACCAGGAGGTTCATGAGGTGTCTCAACAACTTGGATCGCCACAAAATTCTGTAAATTTGTATATCTGGCAGGTCAAAATCTTATTTTGTCCAATACTTTGGTTTATGCTTAAATCCTGCAAAACCGTTGCAGCTTCCTCAGATGTCTTAATTTGAAATTTTTTTACGTCACTGGCCCCGCCCCTTTCCTCTGCATAGCCAAGATGGCGAACGTTTAGGGCGAAACATGTCCAGCGTTTCACACTTTCTTTTTTTGGGGGACCGTTCTGAGAGCATCGTTCTGAGAGCATCGTTCTGGTACTTGTAGCTCACTGCATGTTTCTGTACTTTTGACAGTGTGAACGCACCGATGCACTCAAAATAGTGAGAGTTAGAACAAGTATTTGGAAACACAGCTTCTGTCGTGTTTCTCCTGTATAACTTCCAGAAGTCGGTGCAAGACAGTGAGCTCAGAAACACAGGCAGCAAACTGATAGAAATAATAATAATAAAAAAATAATAAAAAAAATTTTTTAAATCAAATTTGCCCGCAAATTCAGCTGCAGCTGCTGTTTCTATCTCCAAACTACCAGAAAATAGACAAATACACATATCAAAGTAGACATTTACACACATCTCCTTTGGCTAAATGGTACATAAAGTGTTACATAGATGATTTCTCCTCAGAAATGTTCAGCGTTCACACATTGTTAGGAGACAAGTGTGTGTGTGTGTGTGTGTATTGCCGTGCTATGAGGATGGTTTGAACACCGTGTTGACTGAGGTGAAACAGAATTAGCGTGTTGTTTTGGGCCAGAGGGATGTTATTGGAGCATGTCTACCTGACCCTTCATGCATAGCTAATAGTGAATCCCCAGGGAGCCCTAATAAGGCACATGGCACAAAGCTGCGCACACACAAAGGCTGGCAGACAAATGAACACATCAGTCCATCGAATGACACACGATTGTAAAGTACACATCCTACGTTATGCTGTCAGACGCACTTCTTTGAAGATTTTTTTTTTTTTTTTTGGAGGGGTGACAATCATGAAGCAGGGAAGGAAAGCGGCAGGTTGTTTTTTTTCGTTCGGTTAATCGAATTTAAGCAAAAAAAAAAACAGCAGCTTCGGGCTCGAACAGATGTTCTGATGGAAAGATATCAGTCAAAGAGGAAACGTTTAGAAAGTGGTTAGCCTTCTGTTATTTTCGTGTTTTGTCTGTTTACATTGTTTATTAGCATTGATTATGTTTTGTAAGCACTCCTTTGTTTTCCACAGTTTGTTACTGAAGTCCCTCCTTTACTCCCACATACTTTTTTTTTTTTTTTAATTTTTTTTTAATCTTTTGCTGATTTGTACAGATAAAATTACGTTCAATAGGAAAATGTTTTTTTTTCTTTCTTTCTTTGCTGTGAACCATATGGTAGCTACAGAGAAATCCATGTCACACTCGTACTAATTTGACATAAATAAAAATGATTTTTTTTTTTTTCCTTCTTTTTATTACGTTGTGAGCAGTCCTTTGTGCAGCAACATGGCGCCAATGTCCCCGCGCCGCCTTCCTCTCTCAGCAGAGGAGGAAGTCCTCGCTACCCTGGAGCATCTGTCTGCCCCCTTCTCAATCTCGACGTCTAACAAAACAGCCCTTTGCTTTTCTTCAGATCAATCTGCTTCCAGCTTGGGAGGGACGCGTATTCATCTCGCTTCATTTCCAAAATAGTCTGAAACATAATTGTAAAGATTTATTGAGAGAGGAAATAGTGTAGAAATCAATGTATAAATATTAAAGTTCTGATAAAACTTCCTCTCAGGATTTATCATCAGATTATAAGCACGAGATCATCTGTATTTTCATTTTGTAAAGTCTGGTGAACACTGCACCCTGCTGGTATAAATATGTCACTGCACGCTGGTGCTGCTCCTCCCTTCAGTTTACCTGGAAGTCCTGGTCAGACAGGTAGACCTCTAGGCGCTGGGGGTCCACTCCTTCGGGTAAAGGGCTCCGCAGCAGCTCCTCCAGAGGGTACTGGGTCTTCATGAGCTGGGCCAGGGCGTCCTGCACCAAGGTCAGCTTCACTCGCCATGTATCACCCTAACACACACACATGAAGCGCATGACTGTCAATACAGACTGCATTGATAAATAGACAGAAAAATTGATTTCCACTGTGCTTGTAGACATAATTTAATGCACTTGTTCCTCCCATTAGTGACAAAATGGCACAATACTTTTTGCTTGCATCTTCTAAAATGTTAAATTTGACCTATAACTGATCTATGATGCGAAAAAATAAAAACTATCCCAATTATTTGAAGCTTAATTAGGGCAGAACTTGGTGTAATTTCCTCTTGTAAGCCCAATTTTGGTCCCCTGTATGACTTCTTGCCAAAATAAACAGCAGCTAGTAGAAAATTTGGTAATCTTTAAAAACATTGTGGTGACTCATACCTAACATTTACATCAAGAAATCATACAGGAGGAAAATAAAAATCATGCTGACAGAAGGAGTAAATACCAGCTTCTCCTTCGATAATCACAGGTCAGTTTTAAAGTTTTGAAAGATCGGCAAAGTACTTGTAATTAGTCTGAAAAACTCATTTTGTTTTCAATAATTGCAGGAAAGGTTTCAGAGATAATTCAAAAGAATATTCAGTTACTTACAACAGAACGTTATTGTTGTCACTGACATTAAGGTTTTAAAACCTGACTGTTGCACAGCAGCTTTAATTTATAAGGAATTCTTTTAGGATTGTTATGTGGCCGGCAGAAGAAAAGTGCCTGTTTGTTTGTTTGTGTGTGCGCGCGTGTGTTATTCTTCCCCGCTGTTTTTCTTTCTCTACCCTCTGCTGTTTTCTTTCCAGGTGTTAATAACATGAGTGTTTTACACCTGTGCAGTCTGCCCATGCTGTGCGCTGCTCTCCTCAGACTTCAGACTTCCCTATCATCATTCAGGATTTTTTTTTTTTTTTTTTGTCTGCCTGAGCCAGCTGCATTGTTTGAGGAAAACTTGTTAAGAACGATAAAAAAAAACAGTATGTGGTAGGAGGTTAGGGACGATAGATGAGTTGGGATACGCGTCACACTTTTCACACACCTAGTTAACTTTTGTCAAGATTATTAGATGGTGCCAAAGGAAGTTAGGAATTTAGTTTGTTTTTGCTTACAGACGTAAGCATTAGTCAGGCCTGTGTTGATTTCTGGAGAAGCTTTTGTTACAGCTGTCATCAATCAAGATGGACTGAAAATAAATCCGTTTTTTTCACTTCTACCCCGGCTCCTTTAAATTCTTCGGTTGTTGCGTTATCGTCTCCGTTCCCCCCTTTTTTTTTTTTTTTTACCAAATGGGACGTAACACGATAAATAAGAGCCCGCTTTCGCTTCTTCTGTAATGAAGAGGTTTTAAAGATAAAATCAAATGAAGAATTTCCAAATAGTATAATTGATGAGCCAATAAAGAGGGAAACGATAAAATATCACTGCAGGTTTTATAGGCTGTATTTTTGTAGCCTTGACTGGTGAGAGACCTCTGTCCTGTGGGATATAAATAAAAGACCAGCACTGGTAAAAGATTATTACGCATAAACTTGTGAAGCTGTGAATCTGCTGCCAGAGCTCTATTCATGTGCAGAAACCCTCACACATATCACAGCACTGCACAACATCTGACCCCATTTCTGGTTTAAAAAAAAAAAAAGTGTTTGTACCTGCGTGTGGGGTCTGAGGCTTCTCTCCCAGCGGGGGAAGACATTAGTGAAGGTGAGAGGTTCACACCCCTCGAAGATGAGGTAGGCCTGCGGGGGCCTTCTCGGGTTCATCTCTGGAACACGGAGCAAAACGGCACATTTATAAAATCATCAAGTCGCTGCAATCCTTTTATTTTCCAAGCTGTTCTGAATGAACCTTTCCCCCCAAAACACACACACACACACACACACACACACACACACACACACACACACACACACACACACACACACACACACCTTTGCAGTACTGCACCGCCGTCTGCATGGCACACTTCCTCTCATCGTGCCAGAGGCTCCAGGCTGAAGCCGATCTCTCCGTCTGGTCCGGCTCACCGCTCTGCCACAAGTAGACCTCCAGACGGTTGTCGAGCAGGAACAAGGCTGGCGGGCCGACAACAGAGACGAGAAAATTGAACAATAAAGTGAAATTAGATTCAATTAGGTTTGACTTTGATGTTCCCAGATGACGCTCGGCTAGTAAGAAAATAGCAAAGAGAAAGTGACATATAGATGAGACGGTGAAGTGATGTTATATTCAATAATTTCCTTCTTAGTTCATGTGAAAGTAGCGGAACCATCTGCATGACAACCGCGCAAACGCCAGTTGCTAATGAAGGCGTTGATGATGTGAATAAAAGCACTAGGACATTTCCAGTACATAAACTATATGAGCTCAGTGTTTAATTATTTACAGCAAAATTTCTGCATCTGAAAAACATGACAAAAAATATGATGTAGAACAAGAAAATCCATTAATAATCTATACGCAGTTAGTCCTGCAAAAACTGGAAAACAAAATTCAGTAATAATATGACAAATATTTTGATAAATTACATTTTAATGTCCCAATATAGTTATATGGATCAGTATTCTCTCCATGAAATCACTTTTAAAGGCCTTTTTTTTTGCCTCTTGACAAAATCTGATATTGTGTTCTTCATTTTATGTTTCAGTAACTTCTCAAATAATATCTCAATAAACTCAAACACACGATTGTAAACATATCTACAAAATGACAGAAGTGCGGATCTAAAATCTGGAGTGGAGTTAAAGGGACAAAGCAGATTTTAGTCCGTTTAGTGTCTGCTGTCACCTGGCTGTCCTGCAGAGATCAGGCTCTCCTGGACGAAGGGCATTGCCATCACCAGCCCCGGCAGCCGCGTTGGACTGTGGAGCTCCTCGGCCTGGAAACTCCCAGAGGAGGCACTCAGGTGGAAGAGGCGAGGTGTGAAGTTATACTTGCCTGGATCTGTCGGAGGACGGAAAAAGTAGCTTCTTACTCTGATTTGAAGGCTTTACAGTGTTGAGAAACGAAGCCGGAGTGTGTGTCGTGTTGCACCTTGCAGCATGCAGTCGTAGGCTTTTCTGTCCATTTGTCCCAGTGCTGCCCAGAAGTCTGCAGGCTCTGCACCTTCGTCCACTACCTGCAGCTTCAGGGGGCTGCTTTTGCTGAGACCCAGCTCTGGTGGACACCTAACACACACACACACACACACAAACACACAAAGTTTAAAGATCTGAATAATGATGCTGCAGTGTTTTAAAAGCCCACACAAGATGTGACTTACATCCGAGTGAGAAGCTCCACTGCCCTCTTGCCGACTTCTCTGGCGCTGCTGTGAGCTTTACAACCGGTCCAGATATAGAGCACCCCCTGCTGGCTATTCAGCAGCACAACAGAGCCCCGAGACCTCAGACCCGCACAGCAGCACTCCACCTCTAACAGCAGGCCCTCCTCAGGGAGCTCCCCCCGCACGCAGAACAGACGCCACTCCGCTATAAAATAAAATAAATAAATCACTTAAAAATCGGATTGACAAAACGTGAAAAAGGAAAACAAGACGGGAGAAACACGACTCAAAACCGAGCTGATTTTAACGCACCTGCGGTAGTGGCAGCTTCCTCTCTCTTTCCCCTGTGAATGACCAGACCTCCCTGGAACAGCTGCAGGAAACAGGGCGGTTCTTTTCCCTGAGGCACCACCACCTTCAGAAACAACACAACACACACACACACAGACTGTAAACAACAACAGTCCTGCAGGAGTCCCGCTGGAAATGTCACCTTTCCTATTAATTGAAATGTTGTATTATTTTTCTCCATTTTGTTGTACTTGAACTGTAGATGGGAAATGGGGGGATGGTGACTGAGCATTTCACAGCACACCGAACTGTGTGCAGCTACTTTAATGTCTCCTGCAGATATTTTAGTGCAAATGCCAAAGTTATACTTTAATACTGGACTTATAGATCCTACAGTCTCATTGCTTCATGTTTGGGTCATGTATTTGAGGAGAAGATGTTTTTTGTTGCAAGTTTACCTGTGAATCTTCGTTGTTGTTCATTCCGATGGACAGGAAAGCAGCCGTGTCCCGTCCACTGACACTGGACTGCCGGCCTCGCCACAGAAAGAAGGCAGTGTTTTCCTTCGGTTCAGGACCGCTCCCACACTCATCTGGGCTGCTCATGTTTTCTAAAACAGAGAAATAATTAATTTAAATAAATAAAAACATAAAAAAAAACATTAATCAAAATTTTTAAATATATGATGTTGTCTAAATCGTACCACAAAGCGTGATACTACAAAATAGACTCCAGTTTCTCTATAAAAACATAATGAAAAATAAGAAGTGCTCGGTCACAGACCAACAGAGTCGATGCTGTACGTCCAGCGGATGACGTAGGAGTCTCCCTCGTGAAGCTGTCCGCTGCTTTCCACCGGGATTTCGCTGTCATCGAACTCCTGGACGTGCCAAGTGTCCACGGCAACCGTCTTCATCTCCACCTGACGTCCCTCCTCCAGCGTGATGACACCGTGACCCCGCTGGACGTCGACCCCCGACAGCACGGCGTGGACCGAAGCGTCCCTTTCCGAAGACTGACCCGACACGAGAGCTGTGGCGTCGCAGGGACTCAGGAGGTCTGGGGACGGGGACACGGGCTGGGAGGACTGGACGGGGATGGACTGCAGAGAGGGAGAGGAGACTTTAAGGAAGGTCAGAATTAAACTTCAAAATGATCAGAAACTCATATTCTAGGTTAAATCTAAGAGTAGATTGTCAGCTGCATTCTGGTGGAATCTGAAATAGTAATAAGGAAAAGAGAGAAATTTTCTAGTCGTGAGAACCCGCTGTTTCAAAACAAATTGTGAGTGGCAACCCTAAAAAGAAGTTTTACTGCTCATGTTCGATTGTGGATAAAAAAAATATCTTAGAAAAGAATTGCAAAAAAAACCAAGAAGTGAATCAATGGCAAAAAAGTTTCTGCCTTTCCAAGAAAGATTTTACTCTTAAAGCTGTGATATTTTTCTGATGTTACTCTCCATGTTGAGTCTTATATATATATATATAAGTAATTGCTTCAAAACAAATCGAACTGGATTTAATATTCAAATGAGATGCTGCTTTTAGCTGTCTGAATATTGTGCACGCTGCATTATGGACCGCTGGACTGTGAGACGAACCTGCGTCTCCTCCCTCACTGAAGCGGCCTCCTCTCGGCCTCCGCTGCCGCACGTCCAGTCCAGGAACTTCTCCCTGAACAGAGCCGTCTCGTTGTGCTCGGAGAGGACGCCGAACAGAGCCCAGCTGGGACGACCCTCTCCCCTCCTGAGAAGTGAGGAGTGAGAACAATCATCATCATCATCATCATCATATTCAAAGTGCACCCGAAATAAAACATAGTCCGAACATACTCTAGATTTATAGTCAACCCATCACCAAGAGTTACAGTAGAATGACAAGCTGTAAATATACACTTTAGAAGCTAAAACCTCTCAAATAAACAGTAGAAATTGTAACTTCCTGTTTTGTTTTAGACTGAATCCACTAGTTAGCATCTGCTACTGGATGCCAATATGATACCGTACCATATTCATCAGACACTCTACGTTCATATTTTTCTGTATTCTCTATGCTTTAACACTGAAATGCTCACTGAAAATTTTGGATTGAGAATTTATGGCTGTACGCACAGAAGTATGAGGACGGTGAACATATTTTTGTTTTGCAGTTTGGGATAAACCTCTCAGCTCTCATTAAGGAGAATTTTAATGCAACAGCACACAATATTACACAATAGTGTTTTTCTAACTTTGTGGCATCGATTTAAATAACAACGCTGCCGGTGCACAAAGACAGGTCCACACAGAAATGGTTTTCACAGTTTGGTGTGAAAAAAAACCCTTCAGTCTCTGACATCACTGACATTCGTGTGGCTGTACGGGAGAAAATCCCTGCAGCAAAGTTCAAAGAAAATCTGGTGGAAATGACTCCCAGAAGAGGGGAGACTGTTCTAGCAGCACATTGATGCGTACGGTTTTAGAGATGTTTAATAATCACACTTTGGTGTAATGTTTGGGCGTACAGAGGATACTTTACTGTCTTGCTCGTTTAAAATATTTAACAACTGTCATTTGCCCGCTGGAGCATGTCGGCGTGCAGACTGGACTTACAACGGCACGCAGGGGTTTTACAGCAGGCCACGTGGGCGAGCTTCTGCATGCGCAGCGCGGAATTGCCTCCTTTCTAACAGAGTGCACTAAAGACCTATCGTGACATTGTGGGTTATTGCTGCACGCGCAGTGAACTTAATGTTGCATGCATCGGCTTTGCTGGGTGTAGTGAGGAAAGGCAGCCATTGATTGGGTTTCACAGTGTGAACAGCAATGCTCAGCTCACGTAGTGAGCAGCTACTCTGTTGTTTAATACGTGGAATAATATGCCGTTATGTTGTCCTTGTGGAGCACACGCCGAAATGTCGCTGCCTGCCGTGTGGACTCACAGCTGCATGTTGGGGTTGCACCGAGTGGGATCCAGTGGGTTGACACGACAGTTGCTGTAGTCGTAAGCTCCGACCCACACTTGGCGAGTCAGCTGCAGAGCAACGTTTCTCCTCCTCAGGGAAACATCCTGTCCGAGCCACAGATACACCTCACTGCCGAAATCAAACACCAGCGCCTGCACGCACACGCACACGAGAAACAAACATTATGTCAAGTTTGTTCTACAATACGTGTGAGATAAAATCCCACATCTGAGAAGGAGCAAAGCTGATCATGCAGCAGGACGACTGAGACCTCGGTGGAGCCCAGCAGGGAGGTGCTGGGGATGGCGGCCCAGGCCTGTTCATGAGGCACCAGTCTGTTCTCCACCAGCCTGTAGACACAGTTGGACTCCACCACGCCGTGCTCGTAGAGCTCATCGTCCTCCGGTGCACCAGCTCCTGAGCGGGGAAGCAAATAAAAAAAATTAATTAAAAAAAAACATATTCATACAGCTCAAACTCAAGTTTATTTGTTGTTTTTTTCAGTCATCAATCTTTTCGTTAACTGTCTGCTTTTGTTGACTGTTGCAGCCTTAAATTGAATGACATTATTTTTTTTGCTGGATTCATCAAATATAGACAACATTTTAAACCTGCAAAAGGACAGGGGCTCCAACATGTGTCTATTTGTCCGTTATAACAATCACATACTGAATGTACTTTCTTCTGAGATGTTCACGAGTTTTCGAACCTCTGTACGCTGTTTTTCCTCCCAGAAGACTCCAGAAGTCTGCAGCCACGCTGCTGTCGGAGCTCTGACCCTCCTCCAGATGGACGACCTGGGAAGCGAGACAGCCGAGGTCCCTCTGGCTCTGGATGATGGATGCCAGTTCTGAGGCCTAAACCCCCCCCCCAAAAAAAACAAACTCAAGTCTTTCATCCCCACGTTTAACCAGACATACGGTAATGAGTGGTGACAGAAGACTTATTATTAAAAATGTGTTTTGTAACAGGAGTTACAGCAGAATCTGCAGCCCAGTTCGGCATCTCAGCCGTACTGCCGCTGTCGACACTGTTGTCATACTCAGTCACATCCTTTATTTTGGTGGCAGCTGTTACCTTTGATAGCTGCGATAGATAAAGTAAGGAGTGTGTTTTTTATGTCGTGCAAAAACACCTCATCTGACAGTATCTGCTCGAGACTTCAGATTTTGGTGCACTGAAATCACAGCTATCAAAATATGAGACTTTTTCTGAATCTAAAGGCCAGAAGAGCTATCAAAAACAAAGTGTGATGACACAGTTTGCAGCGGCATTATAGCAGGAATTCCCATCAGGAATCAGGCTGTAGAATCTGATGGAATTGGGTGAAACAGCAGGAATGTTTGTGACCCGATTATTAATCATTTCCCACAAGGCAGGCGTCATCTGAAACTTTAGACCTTAAAACAAACTGAGCAAACGATCAGAAAATTAACTGAATTTAACATAAACATGTAAACCTACTGAACCATGTGTGTTCAATGCACAATAAAGGAGAACATGGATGTGTACCGAGAGTGCAAAACTTCACCAAACATCACAGAACAGTGTTAATTGTACAGGATGTAGTGCAGCTATTAAAAATGTAACCAATGCACAAAATGCTCGTGTCATATTTCATGCTACTTCATGTATTATATGGCATGAAAACATTAAATATGCATGCAATTATTACAATATTATTCCCATTGTAAATTTAAACTGTAAATATTCTCCAGCATTAAATAAATGAAAAAAAAAACCCATCATTGTATTCCAAACAACGCAAAGAAAAAATTGAATGTGTTTTTTGCACAGTTGACTAAATATTTTATACTCCGCGCACCTCGTCATGTAATTTTATGAAAACCACTTCCTGGCATAGATTTCAAAATAAGAGCATCACAGCGTGTTATCGTCTTCGTCGGTACCTTCGCTTTTTCTTGTTCGTTGGCGAACTCTCCGCTCCAGCGGACGCAACGCTCCGGAGTGACCAGCAGGAAGCAGTCCCCGCTGTTCAGCGACCGCACCGACGGCTCCGCCAGACGCACCTGGACATGCCGCCTACCTGTCGTCACAGGCGCCGGTTAATACCAACTGCACAACGCAAAAGGGAGACGCGCACGCACGGAGGTGGAACCGAATGCTTTCTGACCTTTGACGTGGAGGAGCATCAGGCTGCTGAACGGCGGGTAAGACGTGGTCGTCTCGGCGTCCGAGGAGGTGACGACGACCTCCGATCTGACGGGATGCGATGCTGCCGCGGAGGAGTTCTTACACTCTGCAGCGAGGGAACCACAACATGAGGAAGGCAAAGTAAACATTAAAAAAAATAAACAACAGCAACAACAGACTGACTCTTCTCCGCTTGGCCCGTCTCCTCTGCAGCTGTGTTGACTCTCTCTCCCATGTAGTCCTGCCGGATGTCCTCTCTGGCTGCGAGGGCCCTCAGAGGGTTCCTGGAGCCCTGAGTCCGGCGGGACGGACGCACCGCTCGTCTGTGCTCCGCTACTGCTGAGGTCAGTCTGAACAGTTTCACACAGACGACACGGAGTTACTAGCGGATTCACTGAAAATATGAATTATCATATACAAGGATTATTATTATACATAAACGTATTCTGAACACATCAAGAATGTATAAAGCCATTTTATACATTATATCTTAGGTGTCAGAATTAAAAGAATTAAATAATTGTTTTCTTCCTGCTTAAATTAAGAAACAGCGTTGTGCATAAATTTGTTTCACTTCCTCTCAGCTCCCAGATTATCTGAGAAGTGTCTGAAGGTTTTCGAACCCAATTAGCCACCAGCAGATGTTTCTGTTACAGCACAGAGTCAGAAGAAAGGGGATTTTAAAATGTATAATCGAAGGTTAATAAAGATCATCCTTGTGTAAACATCCATCTCAATTATAAAAAGTGCGATATTTGTCAAATAAACGGTAAAATATAAGAATTTAGCAATAAGCAAACATAGAAATGACAAATATGATTTCTTCTAAATATGAACTAGTATTATAACTTAAATTGTCCAACTCAAAATAGCTCGACCCCCGTGTTCCCTGCTTCAGAAAACTGGAATTTATACCTGAAATTGTCAACTTTTCACTATCATAAAATGATTTGTTAGAGCATGTAAACTACATTAGTTTGATCACAAAATGTATATATATTTGTCTTAAAGTGAATATGTAAAACACGTTGCCTTTTTCTTCAACCCTCATATTTAAATCTATTTTAGATTCACGATACAGTGGAAGCAAAGGCTCATAATCTTACAATCTGTGGTAAAACCAGGCTCACATGGGAGTGTTGGTCTGGCAGAGGACATCCAGGTCCTGCTCACTCTCGGTGGGAGCAACCCCGCCACGGGGCGGGGGGGCGCAGGCAGAAGGAGGCGACTGGTCGGCGTAGAAACCTCCGCCGAACGTGTTGGATTCATCAGCAGGCGTCTCCTCCGTCACCTGTGGAGGAGCCGCTGGGAGTGAAGACAGAAACGTAAACTTTGTTATACATCGATGAGCCTTTACATTAAGGACTTCTGGGTTGTTCACATGTTTTAATCTTACCATTAAACTCCACCTCAGGCTGCGTGGAGATCTCTGCAAAGCAAAGCGAGTTAGATAAATAGTTAGAGACAAATTGACATTAAGTCCCAACAAAGAGGTTTTATCATATGAATATAAAGCTGCTCTGACCTTTAGACAGCGCTTCAGCGGAGAGTCTCCTGTTCTGAGAGACGTCATTTGTGACCGATTCAGGAGATCCGAGGCCTGGAGGTTGCAAACACGGAAAGGAAAAGTCAGAGGCCAACGCAGACCCAGGAGGGTTAGAGTGAAAACCCGAGCGAGTAAACTCACTTCTCTGCTCTTTGTTTTCCTCCTGCGAGTTCATTTCTTCACCTTCAAGCTCATAATCAACACATTTAGCCTACACAGAGAGACAGAGATGTCAGGACACAGATGAACTCCTCTGTGGATGTAAACATCAAATACAGATGTATAAAAAACTATGTGCAGGCCTGAATCACCGTTTGTCTCCACTGAGGCTGAATGGGGTTCTTTGTAGGAGAGGAAACTTCTTGTGCCTCAAAGGACAGGTTGTTCTGAGGATGAAAACAGAATACGTGGATAAGAAGGTGAGTCTGTGTTATAGGACAGTGAGAGTGGAGCCCACTGGAGATATGCGAGACAGGGGGAAGCAAAACCAAAACATGAAGCTTCAAACCGACACGTAAAGCACAAGATGTCGATGTAGACGTTTACATGGAGCAAAACTTTAAAATCATAATTTATCTGTGTTTTCCCCCTGCACAAAAGTTTTAAGCACTTCAGATCTTTGAATCCTTATATGTCATGCAGTATCATCTGAGGGACGTCTGATTAATCCCAAGTTACGTCTGCAGCGTGACTACGACCCCAAACATACAGTCAACGTCATGAAGAACAGTCTTCAGCAGCAAGAAGGAAAAAAGTATCATTAAAAAACTACACAAAACAGCTTCTTCAGCTGTGAAAGTTAATTAATGCATTATTTGTGAAAGCTTCCTTATTTTACTCGTAATGACAGAAACCTTTGCACAGTGCTGTAAATATGCTGAGTAGCGGAAGACGTTCATGCCATTATTTCACTGGCGTTTTGCAAGCAGAAGCACATTTACAAAATCATTGGCGTATGTGTGACGTCCTTATTAATAAAGACAAGTAAACAAAAGCAAAACATGTGACATCATTAAGCAAACACCTCAAAATCGAAACATGATAATCACCATCTTGCTCTCGAGTTTACGGTCAATAGATCTTGAGAGACTTACTGTGTTTACAAGAAGCAGTTTGAGCAAAGTTTAATCCACATTTTTCTTCAGAGCAACAAAACCTAATGAGAATATTGTATAAAGAAAAATGTGTTTCCTGTTCTTGATATTGTTAACACATCTTGGCTCTAAATATTGTTGCAGGTTGTTAAAAATCAGAGTGGGGAGGTGTTTTGTGTGGATAAGACATTTTCTTTTTAATTTCCAAAATTGAGCAAAAACAAAAAAACAAAAGTCTGGAAACCATGAGTGCGAGAGAGCTCTGAGAATATGAGCACAGGAGTCAATGTAAAGTGTGAAATGAGAGCTGCGACGTGTCACATCAGAGAGCAAAATAATTCGGAGACAAAAGCGACTCTGCAGGTGAGATTTGGCCTGTTAGTGTAAAACAAAAAAAAAACCCCAACATTTCACCGCATTCAAAACACTCCAAATCAAAAAAAGCGGCGATTAATCTGCCATGCAGCCGCTCACACAGTTACCTGGTTGAAACACATGATATATTGGAGCGTATTGCTAGAATAGACAGAGGCAAAGACGGGCTCCTGGGAGAGAAGAGACATAAAGCTGAAGCTATATAAAATAAAATTTAAAAAAAATTAAAAAGAGCTATATTTTCATAATAAAGAATATCAATGGATTTGGAATAATTGGTCAAAAGACTCACCCAGCACTGAGGGTTGCCGCTCTCCAGATTACTGTTTTCGGACTCCTCCTACAGAGGATACAAAATTAAAATGTTAGCAGAAATATAACGCTGAGACACAAATAAGGAGGAAAAAATATTAAACATTAAACACAAAAACATGTGCAACGTGGATAGCTGAGCTCTCGAGGCTCAACATTTATCCAGCGAATTATCAGTGTGTTTACATTCCACGTCCAGCTCAAATCCATCTCGTTACATAAACACCGAATGCTCTGAATACACTCCTCCCGGTAACTTAAGTCTGATCTCAAGACATTTAGCACATACCGAAATCCAGTGTGCCGCTGCTAAGAGACGCGATATCTGGTTTCGATGGTATGACACATACCCCAACGGGAAGCAGCGGCCGATTCTCTCGTCTCAGTCTCAGGCTGGCTGGAAGAACGAACCCAGCAACCTCGACAATGCCGAGCAGAGTTTTCTCTCTGGTGTTTGGCTGCTTTTGCTTTAGTTCTTCAAATCTGACCGTTGCCTGCCGATGGGGACGAGGAGACTTAATGTATTTCGAAATCTTTAAAGTGCATCTCATCCACGGAGATCAAGGTTTCTCGTGTTGGCTTGGTTGTGGAGCTCATATGGATTAAATGTGGGTGTTTTTACTGGCAAAATAATCACGGACTTAAGGGGTGAACCTCCAGCAGAGCAGCTGCAGATTGTGAAGACATTACAAACGTTTGCAGTAGCGGGGAGACCCATCTGTGTTTCTCACCTCTCCTCTGATGGTGTTGGTCGTCTCCTGTCCTTTAGGTGTGCAGCTAGCCAGGGTGACCTGAACGTGTCCTGTCGCCGTAGTTTCTTCATCCATCTTCCTCACACTTACTTCCTCTTCCTCTTGCCTGTCAGACAAACAAAACGTGCAAGTCAAAGTCGAACAAAGAAACATTTGATTCCAGTTCAGTGTTAATCCTAAAACTGCTGATAGTGAATATTTCAATATCAAAATCTTCACTAAAGTTGTCCTACACAGTATGCAGGTAGCATACAAAATAATAAAGAGTAAAGGGTATTTCAGCCAATGATAGTCAACTTACTGGTCTCTCCCAGTCCTGTCTGAGCCGTTTCCCTCCGAGGAGATGCTCTGCTCCTCCTGGGTCTGTCCCAGCCTCTCCTCCTGAGGAGCATCCTGCTCTGAAAAGGCTCTTATCGGCGTGCAGGCGATAGTCTCCCTCCTGTTTCGAGCCCTCTGCCTCCAGGGAGCAGCCGTCAGCGAACCTCCCTCCACACCTGAGGCCTCCCGTCTCTCTCTCCGTGCTGCTGCAGCGATTTCCGGCCTCTCGGCTCCCTCGTTCCTCCCTCGTGTCTCCGCTTCTCCGCCGCCTCCCCCGTTCTGTTCGTAGCCGAACGCCGCGTCCCTCTGACCGCCGTCCGTCCTGCTCCACTCCGAGCCTGCAGAGCGGCTCTTCTTCAGGATTCCTTTCAGGCCGGGTTCGGAGTCGTAGTGCTGCAGGCCCGGCTGGGTCGGACCGGGCTCTCCGGTTCTGGGTCCGGGGTCCGGTCTTGGCAGTGAAAGACGTAGCTCACTGGGTTTCAGGTTGACAGACGAGGCCTGCTGTCTGTCGGACAGATGAGGGGACAAACAGAAGGCGGGGAGCTGAACGGGGCCTTTCTGGAGCTGAAGAGAGACAAGAAGGTGAAATCAAGATGTCAGATGTACTTTAAGGACAGCAAAGCAGAATTTAGAAACATTTTGTCTGATCAGAAATGGACTTCAGATGTAAACTAACCATTTTTATTCTTTTCCTGCTGTTAAAATATAAATACACTTCGATTTGACTTATTGTTTTGGTTCTTCCGACTCACCAGACTGACCTCCTCCACAGTGATGGGCTGCGTGCGGTACCGAGCCCCCTTCTGCCTCCGTCTCTCCGGGGGCCCGTCAGCAGGGCCGTCCCCCTGCCTCCCCGGCAGGGACAGCTTGTTGAAGAGGGCCAGCTTCTCGCTCATGCTCAGCTTGCAGCTCTCATCGTCGTCGTCCTCCGCGGACTCGGCCGGCACAGACGGGACCTCGACCGGAGCTGCCGGTTTGGGAGCTCTGTGGGGAAACATGATGCAAGTAGCTCTGTGAACTGAAACTCTGACATCTCTTTCTGATCTGTGTCACAGATCTCTGTTATTGTTCAAAAACTATTAAGAACATATCAGTGGGCACCATGTTGCTTCGTTACTGTGAAAACACACACACAAGTTTATTTTTAGTCAATCTGACATACAGTGTCCTGCTGCTGGAAATACCCACCAGAGCACCAAATGTGTGTCTGGAAATAGACTCCACTAAATGCAACTATTATGTCTGTTCGGGGAACATTTGCTAACATTTGTGACCTGTTGTCATATGTTGCACATTTCAACGACTTACAGTTGTTCGTTCCACCAAAGCAAAGTTATTTTTATCCGAATAATAACCACTGTACCTTACAAGGAAAAAAAAATCTATCAATTAATCAGCCTACTGTATATTATTAGTCTTTATTTCTTTATAGTTATCCTTCAGATTTATATTGTGACTCCTTTGAACACTTTTAACCCCCATAATAAGACCCACTGCTTTAAGTTCTCTCTGGCATTAATCCACAGCTGAAAATAGTCCCAAACAAAGCTCTATTTATTCATATTTGAATTATGTTGTGGTAAAAACTATAAATTCCTTATTTTAAAGAAACGTATCTGGGTTTTTTCCCAATAAAAACACAAATTTAAGACTTTGTTTTTAAATATTTAAGTCTGCAGAAAGAATTAATGGGGTAAAGACAAAAAGGAGGATACTACATACACACATTTATCCTTCAAATGCAAGGAAGATATAGATAACATGGTTTAAATAAAACAGCTATGAAACAAACATCTCGTAGTGTTTCAAAAATATGTTAGGTTATATATATATATATATTATTAATATGACATATGATCTATGAGAAGTTCACTGTCTGTAAAACGTGTGAATCCAAACACATCCCTGTCAAACTAATGATATGTTTCTATCTATGCTTGAAGTGGCCGTAAACCTTCCTCAGAGCATGAAGACATCAAACCACGCATGCACACACACACACACACACACACACACACACACACACACACACACACACACACACACACACACACACACACACACACAACACAATCAAGCTAATGACCAGGATATATAATATGGGTTTGGTAGCTCTACATCTCCCCTCCCCACCTGATTGCCACCATTTCGTCACATGTGATTGGCTGGGTGAGAAAGCGATGGTCGTTGCCACGCCGCGTCCTTCGTTCAAGGCAGACGCTGCCCGAGCGAGGCTTCAGGAAGGCCGGGGCCTCGGGGGCCGCAGACCTCTCCAGCTCCTGCGGAGGAGGAAGATGAGACGTTAATATCAACACGCCGCATCCGGGTTGAGCTCAGTCTCTGCTGCAGGTGAATCCCCAACTTTCAAGTCTAATGGCAGTCACCACCTGCTAAATAAGTAATCAGGGACACCACAAAAAAAAAAAAAAAATGGCAGTGAAAAAAAACCTCCCCTCCTGATGTCTCCTGTTCTATTTGTATGGACAGATGGAGGGAAGAGGGGGGTGGGGGGAGGGGGGAAAGCGGGTCGGGTGGCTGGTGAATAAAGCAGCGGGCTGCAAGGTGGAGTGTCTTGGCTACCCGCTACATGGCAGCCCATCAGGTCACAGTGTAACCAGAGACCCGCCGCCTTCGGTTACCTCCCCGCCTGCCTCTACAGAGCGGCGGGCTAATTATAACGCAGCTGCGCCGGTTGTTAATGGCAATACAGTGTTTGGCACATTTTCACCTGGTGCTTCAGGACCGAAGCTGTGGAGGGACGGGAGAAAAATCCACGGCGCGTTTCGACTTCTGTATGAGACAAAAACATCGGGACTCTGCGGGTTTCAGGACTGTTGCAGTTGTGCATTTATCACTATGAATTTAGTCTTTCTGATAATAAGTAGAGACATACACACAGGAGCATCAAACCCAGGACTGCAGCTGTTTGACCATTCATATTCCCTCCACGTGATCAGGTTGTGTTCTGCGTGCTCAGCGCAGACATCTCAGACTGTAAGGTGAGCAGCTGAGGTGACTGTTGATGACGGACGAAGCTTTTTCTTTCGCTGTTCAGTACATAACTCCGAAACATCCGTGTTTACTGGTTATAGTGTGTTTCTATTAGCAGAAGCCGCGAGGGCTGGCGGCACGCAGCAGCGGAGAAAATAAGCAGGTCACGAGCGGCGATGAGGATCCTGTTTCAGCGCGGCCACGAACACAGACTTACTTTAAACAAAGACATCTTGGCTGCCACGCTCATTTTGGCTCTGGCGTCCGTTTTCACATCCGCTGTGAGAAAAAGAGACATAAATCATCAATGGAAAAGATTTGAAAGACAAACATGGTCACAGTTTTTGAAAGCTTTGTGACGCGTCCCGACACTTCAGACAGTCGGCAGCAGTAAAGGAACGAGCCGCTGGTGGTGAAACGGGATCTGAAATTAAAGGGGGAATATCTGATGATATTTCACAATAGACTGGGCTGAGCACATTTCTGCTCCTTTATACTTTAGCTGGCTGACATGTACACTTAATCATTTATTTCATGATTAAATTGAACTAACTTTTTCTTTAGCTAATGCAAACACTTATAACAAAAAAATGTATTTGGAAGACTTTTACTTGCAATAGAATAATTTCATATTCCTGCACTAACTTTACTTAAATAAATGATGTACTTCTTCCTCTGCAGGCAGCTACAGTATGAAGGACAATTTCAATGACACACGGAACCAGAACCAACGGTCCAAACGTCCAAACGGCAGTCGAAGTGACTTGTTTGTGCAGTTTGTTTAACAGTGGTGTAAATTCTCGGTGACTCGATCTTTGTAAAGACTTGCTTGTAATCTTTTTATGGTGGGGTCGAGAGTCGGACTGACTTAGCACTCCTCCGCTGCCCACATGATTTAGTGGGACATAAATCTGTCATCACCGGGGAGATTAAACATGATGGGCCTAAAAATATAACCTGGTTTCTTTCCCGAGCAATTAAATTAACTTCTGGGAGCAACGGTGCAAAAGTGGGATGCATAACGGCAAATATTTCTTCTGCGTGAAGAGAATGGTATATATATTTTGTATCTCACGTAAGATATGGGATGTAACTTCCTCCCTGCTGCAAATCATTAGGTCACTGTGACCTTCTCCTTTACTGTCAGTCCTCAAAGGGGCCGCTGAACAAATGACACACAAGAGTAGCAAACAATGACAAAGCCAAGCAGGAGACAGTTTTACCTTTACCGTTCTCATCTTCCTCAGCATCCAAGAGCCTAAAAGAGAGAGGAAAAAAAGAAAAAGATGAGGTCATCAGGTGAAATATGAACAGGCAGGTGACGCAAACTTTCATCTTCAGCTCGTTCTCTTTTCGATCCTGCTTCAAATTTACAATACGTCTCTTTGTGCCTCAGTTTGCAGCTCAGACAACCGGGATAGTGTCATATTTTCATGCTGTCATGCAAACCACACAACCGTTGGACTTTTATGTACCTATAGGTGCTGCACTTGCCACACATCAGCTGAAGGGTGACTGTTTCTTTGTTAGTGAGGACCAGATATCGAGCAGAAGTTCAAATTAATGTCAAAGTCATGTTAACATTTTTTTTTTTTTAAATCAAGTGTTTCCTATAAGACGATAGTTGTTGTAGTTGTGTGTCATCGTCTGACATTTAGGCCCCAAAATAGACCCAAAAAAAATAATATAGAAAAACACTGCAAAATAAACCACAGCAAACAGCATCTTCTTTGGTAAAAAAAAAAAAAAAAAAAACCCTCATCAGCCCACAGCAAGCAGGGCCTACCCGCTGCTCTCCTCCATCTCATTGGCTGTGATTGGCTGCGTCCTGAAGCGCTCGCCGGTCTTGCGACCGCCACCCGACGCGCCCGGCAGGTAACGGCGGTGCGTCGCCGGGCCCCCTCAGAACCCGGCTTCACAGCCAGGTCCAGAGAGGACGTGGCATCGGAGCAGCTACACACACACACACACACACACACACACAGAGTGGGGAAGGGGAGGGGAGGAAGATGCTGAGATGATTACAAATACTGTCACGGATGGTTACACAGTGTGAAAGTGACAGTCTGGATCACGCGCATGCAGGTGACCCTACGCTTTCTCGGGCTGCTCTCCGCTCTCCGTCTGCTGCAGCAGGGCGCTTCTCAACTGGCCCACCGACACCCGAGTGTGGAGCTGCGGGGCGTCGAGTCCGAGAGGGACAACGACGGGCCCCTCCCCACTCAGCATGCTGGCAGAGTCCGGGCAACCCTGCCTGGAGGGGGGAGGGAGGGAGGGAGGGAGGAAGGTAGGTGAAGATCCAGGGGAGTTGGGGGACGTGGGGGTGAGGAGCGCTCTCTCAGAGACAAATTACAATCCTGAACCTTTTCATCGACTGTTGCCAAGAAAAGGTGCAGCGATGTACCCGTCCTCGGTGCTGTGATAACCAGCACTCGGATCACGTGATGGGAAAAGTGTCCAACTGAGAGAGGACCAAGCAAATGCAACAGAAGAATCAGACTGGCTTTAAAACTCCCTGCTGGGACCCACTGATTTAGACCTCTCCGATTTAATTAGTAACGAAGGCTGCGGAACAAAAGGTGAGGTCAAAGATCTGATGCTGCTGGAAGGTGGTGAGGAGAAGAGCTGGTTTAAATGCTGATAATACAACCTGCCTGGATCATGAAGGGACACTGTCATCACAGGATAAGACTTCTGCACTCAGCTGTAAAAATATCAATATATACATACAGTATGTGTATTAAATGCTTTTAAATATGTTTGTATGATTATTAAACTAATTTCATTAAAAATGTTCGGTACTCGAGTCTAAAATCAAACGCTAAGCAGAAGTTTATTCTCAAAACAAAAAGAAAATGACCGTTTTTTTTGGGTTTTTTTTAAGACAAGCTGCAGAATTTACTTCCAAACCATGCTGCAGTCAACCTGCGTGTCCAGTATCTAAACATAATAAACTACACACTGCTGTTTCTCTCATTCTCATTACATCGTCATCTGAGTGGTGAAGATAAATATTACACGCTGTTCTTGGCAGTTGCCAAAATATTAGCATCCATTATGTTATTTCAGAACAACAGCTACAGTCTGCATCGATTTCAAGGTCAAAAATCTGGAAGCAGGTGACGAGTGTCATCGGGGTCACGTAGCCGGGATGTGGTTTTATTGGTGTTTGGACAAATTAGGCCCAAAGCGCCTGCTGCCCTGCACAACAGGAAGATATACAGACATCTAAGACTTCCATGACGAGTCCATCTACTGTTGGTCTGAGCGACAAAATACCTCACAAGACGAAATTGTTATGTTTTTGTGAGCGTCCTAAAGTGCTTACGCTACATTTTGTTTTACTGTTTCCAAAGATTTTATGTTCTTATGCACCGAAACATTGTTGTGCTTCCTGATAAAAAAAAATTAAAAAAAAAGTCCTGCGTATCATTTGTAATTCAAAAATGTGTTGTAGTGTAGATCATTTTTTTGCATTCCTCCACAGGTTGCCACCTACGCACTCACCCTTCCTCCCAGACATGACTCACCTTCTCAGGTAGTTGGACTCTGCGGGAGCGTCTGCCTCTAATCCGTTTGTGACCTCCTGCGTTTTGCCGTTGACTCTCTCACCGAGGCCGTCCGAGTCCACCGTCTCTCCGCGCGCTCGGCCCGCCGGCTCCTGCCCCTCCTTCCCGTCCCTCCTCACCCACTTGGAAGGAAGCTCCTCCACGTTGCCGTAGCGCTCGGCCAGTTCTCGCCTCCTCTCGGCCTTGTAGCGGGCGATCCGCTCCGATCTGGGCTCCAGCACCGGGTTCTCCATGGCATCCATGGCCCTTTTAGAAGGATTCAGACGATTCTACACTCCCTCAAAGTACCGCGAAGCATTTAGGAACGAAGACCAGACGGGATGTTCTTCCTCCACTTTTCAGTTAAAGCGAAACACGGGAGCCAAACTTTCCTCCAGTGAAATTCAGATTCCATCAGACCTAAAGACTCATAGACTCATAGATTCCACTGATGAGGGGCTGGAAACCAGTCTGTCCCCTGGTGAATGAGATTTTTTTGCTCCTGAAAGAAGAAAAATCAACATAAACTAAGTCAGAAAAGTGTATTCATCTTTAACACACACACACACACCGGTCATACATGCGCCCTCAAAGTTCATCCTTCGTCTCCGTCCGTCGCCTCTCCTCGTAGTCAAGTCCATGTAAGATGACCCAAACCAGCCCGCAGTGCCATGCAGGAATCTCCCCTTGCACTGAAACTCAACACCACTGCTCAGCTCCGCTCGGGTCCAGGCCTGATGGCACCGAGTCTGCAGGCTCGCTGGTCTTTTCCAAAAAAAAAAAAAAAACTGCAACTCACTGAGGCTGAACGAGTCACAGTTTTCTTCTTCAAATGTTATCCAACAAGCTGCATCACCAGTTTTACTGTCTTATGTCCACATAGAGCATGTTAGCAGTCATAAACATACATATACAAGCAAAAAACCAAAAAAAAACAGCCTCTCTTGGCTACATACTTGTCAACTAACACACAACAAAACCTGAAACTGGAAAAAAAAAAAAAAAAAAAAAAACATATATAAATAGTCAAAATATGACGATTTGCATTTAAAAGCACCAACTAACCATCAGGTTCATAAACGAGCGACTTTGTGCGCTCACAAATATGTACAAACATAAAAATGTGTGTTTGCATATGTGTCTGTGTGCTTTCCAAAACTGTGCATGTCAGCATTCCTGGTGCGGGAAGCACAATGGAGCCAGAACAAAGAGGCGTGAGCCGCAGACTTAGTGCACCATGACGGATGTGCTGCGGGGCTGAATGCACAGTTCACAAAGTAAGAGACGCAACTTTAATGTTTATTTTATCCGTTTAAACTGCAACTCTGACACTGCGGGGAAGAAATACAGGCTGACAAAGAGGATGTAGATTAAACACTTTACGCCGCAAAAATATGCCAAAGTCTGCAAAACGATTGGTCACCCTGATTAGTCATGTTGAATAAACTGAAGGCCACATTTGCGGGTAGATCAAACACCCACATGCAACAGAGAACTTTAATGAGCTGATCTGTGGATGCAGTGACCCCCCGCATGAGACAAGCAGCCTTAAAGGATTTCTGTCGTCTCTTCCCAACACGTGTACATGCCCTCTAAACGCAAACACTCGGCCAACCAGAACAGCAGAACTCACCTCTCTGAACACACCCAGAGAAAGCAACACTCTAGCAACACCCCCAGCCTCACTGACGCCACACTCCTCTAGGTGGTTTTTTTTTTTTTTTTAATGTTTTTGCTGGCAAAAACCACGAGTGAAGAGTTGAGAGAGTGGACACACACCTGTGTGAAGAGCGAAAGTCACGTGACAAGCTGGAGGATTGTCGATTGGAGGGGACGATGCCATTGGGGCTCAACAGGGATCATGGGCTTCTAATCCAACAACACAAATTGACACTAACTTGACATAAAGCCGGTGGCTGAGCCCACATGACGGACTCTGTGCCTCCTGTCAGGGATCTGATCTTCTACAGTGCTATGATATTCAGATTAAAAGGTCCAGAAAGTCAAAC
This sequence comes from Brachyistius frenatus, assembly GCF_029030835.1. Classification (NCBI taxonomy): domain Eukaryota; kingdom Metazoa; phylum Chordata; class Actinopteri; family Embiotocidae; genus Brachyistius; species Brachyistius frenatus. The sequence continues at coordinate 1,256,659 of NW_027210679.1, read as the reverse complement.
AAATGGTAATTAATCTCTCACCTGAGGAAATCAAATCTAATTTTTTTCACCCACGACTTCCTCGGTAGCCTATTAACCACACCTTTTAAAGACTTGTACTGTGTATGTCTCTGGGTTAATTGCTAGTTTTCCACTTTCCAGTTGCAGAAAAGATCATATTAGGTAACAATGAGACCTCAGTGTCCAGCAGTAGCAAAGTAAACCAGATTAAATGGTTGGACAAGAATAAGCCTGTGTCCAATTACACCTGCCCTGCTGAGGACTGCTGCTCTGACGCCCACCGTGGATCTCCGTAATTCAAGGACACATTCTCCGAGGCCTTCTTTGCATAGGACACATGGACTGTACCATAACAAATCATTGAGCGTGGATGGGTTTAGACAGCTTTTCATTAGCATTGTCCATGAGTAAGATATGGATGTTTTACATTGACTTCAGCAGGTCCAGACATTGTTAAGCCTTTAATTAATGTCCACATTAGACTGCATGTGGCTGGAAGTCTGAGAGAGGAGAAGCAGTTTCTCTCATGTACCCACCGTAATCCACTCATCAGCTCCAAGTTGGATGTAGTACAGCAACAGTTTACTGATCTGTTGTTATACAACACACACACACACACACACACACACACATATAAATTAGTATTCAATGAGTTTTACACGAATTCCGTGGAAATTAAATCGAGAGAACACTCCCACACAAAGGAAGTTCGTGCGTAAAATCCGAAAACATCAAACTACCAAACGGTCACTTGCTTCAAGTTATTCTCGCACAATACTACATTAAACGTTAAAATCACACGGCACACAACGAGACTGAACATCACAACTGTAACCAGACTATTCCGTCCAATACGCAGCCGGAACAGCAACAGGTGGGTGACCGTAACTTGTGATGAAATAAGATTTTGTAAAGTTCTTGTTAGATACCATGAACGTATAACGGAATGAAGCGTTCCTTACTTACACGCACTGCGCGCCGTGTGCCGTCCTCAGCTCAGCGGTCCCTCCCCACTGATCCTTCACTAGCCGCGCGTCGCTCCAAATGTAGTCACACTCGCAGCTGTGGATGGCGCTCCGTATTAAGGGGGGAGAGTATAAATAGATGGGCAAACCGTGGGGCGCCCCTTGCGCACTGCACTGGAGGCAGCAGTCAAAGTCAGCCGAGAGACGCTCCTGCCGTCGAGCTGTGGTTGTTGTGCCCCGTTACAGCGTTTAAAATGAGCCTCTGAAGCTCCAGGGGTCACTTCGTGTCCGTTTGTTACTACAGACCGTTAATTTGCAACAAGTAAGCAGAGTACCAACCGAGACCTAAACTAATGACCTGCAAGTGCAGCCCTGTGCCAAAATCTAGTTTGAAGACTTAAATGTTATGTTTTACAATTAATTAATCTAATTACAATACCGCAAACCAAACGACTGCATTGAACTGCAGTCTCCGTTTACTCTGGGTATGTAATTAAGCTGCCGCGTACACGCTGCTGTGTGTACTTACACAACCATTAACCGAATTAAAGTGGAAGATACGAATATACATGTAAATGAAAAGGAGCTATATTAAATACGTGACAATTCATAATTATATTTCGTTACTCTGTCCTTTGAGGATCGATTAAAAACAGAAAATTAACCTCAGCAGATAAAACAAAAGCCGCAGACGAATACTGCCAGATGACCGGGGGAATGTTTTTGTAATTTGGGGTGAACTGACCCTTTAAGTAAGAAGTTGCAGACCTGAGATTTAAATAATAATTCCTCCATGATTTCACTATATTTACTTTGCAAGTTGGGAGATGATCCACTGAAACTTGTCCTCCCCTCTTGGTGCAACAAATGTACCAACAGCGCCCTCATTCGTTTACACTGTGAAACTGCAAGTGAAATGGTACTTCTGTTAATGCAACATTACCAGTTCTCTCTCTCACACACACACACACACACACACACACATATATATACAGGATCAAATGCAGAGACAGTTATTTATAGAAATGCTTGAACAGTGTAACTTATGTAGAGAAATACCTTGTACAATCCTTCAGTACAAACATAAATACAGGTGTAATCTGTATATCAAAAATAAAACATTACATTTTCTCAGATGCATTCAAGTCTGGTACACAAAATCTTAAATGAAATATAAACAACATAACACATCAACTTAAAGGTGCTCATAATAGTGTTGCCAATAAAATATAGCAAAACTAATTCCTATTTTTCAAAGTAACGCTCAACAACAACAAAGCAACAATCCATTTTGTGGAAATTCACAGTGTACCATCTCGTATTTCTGAAATTAAATCAAAGAACAACGTACTGTTCCTCCACTCACATGAAGGCAAGTCAAACTTAGAAATTACAACCGAGTAAATAAAACTGTTAGAGGGCGAGCCTTCTGAAATGCTTCAAGTTTTGGGACGTTATCAAATTATACGGTTCCGTTTTCGGGATTTTTGTGCCATAAAATCCATTTCTGACAAGTCGGGCATGACGTGTTCCTTATTTAGTGCTCACAAGGTGCAAAACCTCAAACCTGACTGCAGTCCTTCATGATGCTGGTGATTACAGTTTAAAAGCTCTCAAAGCCAATAAACAAGCCAATGCTCTGAACAAAGTGGATTTTATGGCACAACACTAGTTAATATTGCTGATTGTAGATTGCAGAAGCTCAGAGCCGTTGAATTTTTCCTCCTTCCACCGAAATCTTCAGTTCTTCCCAAAGAAAGGATGAGCCAGGGCTTTGGTGGCCGAGATGCGACCGCTCGGTCTGAATGCCAAACATTTCTGCAGGTGAAGAGATGTCACACCTTACAAACAGTTACAGCCTCACGGAGCTGCCAGACTCTTCATCTTGTTACTTCATCGAATTAATTATTGATCAGTTATTGTCAAATGTATGTAACTAATTATCAATCAGACTACTTACTGTATCAGTACTACTCAGATTTTTTTTCTGTACTTGTCCTTACAGTGCAGGATATTTAATATCTAACTGGTCAAAAGTGCATTTATTCCTTCCGTTTCCAAAATAATTTCTGTCCAAATCACCCCCTGTTTATTGAACACTCCACTTTATTGTGTTTTACCCTCCATTTTATTTGAGTGAGTCAATTCTGTGTGTAAATTTGTGCACCGTGTAGTGACCTCAATAATGTCAGGCACTGTTTATAAATTTAAAAAAAAATGACTGTTGATTGTTGATGATTCCTAAGTGCTGAATATAAAGTAAACTATGGAGAAACACAAAACATAGATGTGCTCACAGACAGCAGGTCGGCCTCCTCGGGGTCCAGGTTGGGCAGCAGATTGGTGCGGGAGCCTTTCGGTCCCCAGATGGCCGAGTATGCGATGGGGCTGTCCACGGGCCAGTCCTCCTCACTTGGCAAACCAATCCCCCTGAAAAAAACATAAAACAAGGACCAACTGAACGGCGGCAGTCGTCAACAGAGGACAAAAACTGACGTAATACAGATGAAAACAATTAAAGCTGGTTTTCAAGCAATTTCCGAACTTTTCAAGGTTTCATTAATTTATTTTACTATCTACAAAGTAAAAGAAAATGTCCTGTATGTTCTCCTTGAACGACAATAATTGTATTTCATTGTAATAACAATCTTACAACTCAGTTTCTGTGGGTTTTTTTGAACAACTTTGCATTATGAATTCAGAACATTATCCCTGCCTGATTTTAAGGCAAGTGTACAAAAGCAACCAAAATACTCACTCAAAGATTTTTTGCAGCTGCTGCACCTCCGAGATTCCCTTAAACAAAGGTCTGCGGGACACGAGAACAAGGCACAACAGAAGCTTCGTCTCTATTTTCACAACTGCACAGAAGGTTTTACCTCCGAATTTAGAATGGCGCTCCGACGTCGCGTATATAAACACAGACCGACATCCTCACCTCAAGAGGAAGAGCTCGGCGAAGATGCAGCCGGCGCTCCACATGTCCACCGAGGACATGTAGACAGAGTTCAGCAGCACCTCCGGAGCTCGATACCACAGTGTCACCACCTGAGCAGCAACAGGGAGGTATGGGAGAAGGATAAAAGACATAGAGACACAATGGCGGGGGTGGAGGGAAAAAAATTGTTTTTACCTCGGGCCAAATAAATAAACTGAATACAGTGCCGGGTGGAAGAAAAATGGCTTTGAGGAGGATTGCTGCAGTAACTTTTAATACTAAATCAAAAGTTTGTGTTGCCTCACTCACATCCGGAGTCAGAGCGATGTTGAAGGTGTGGATGCGTGCCAGTCCAAAATCTGCGATCTTAACTTCTCCACGGCTGCTGATCAGGATGTTTTCCGGTTTTAAGTCCCGGTGCAGCACCAGGTTCGTGTGAAGGAAGTCCAGTCCTCGCAGCAGCTGCAGCATCACATCCTGGGGCGACAAATTACTACTCTGAATCTGAGGAGCTGTGATGGTTTAAAAAAATATATATATAATTTTTTTTTTTTTTTAAATCATCAAATCAGGAGTTCCCACACCTTAATGCAGTCACGGCTCAGTCCGGAGGCGGGAGCTTTGGAGAGGTAGGTGGACAGGTCCTGGTCGATGTACTCCAGCACCAGAGTGAGGTCCAGGCTCGTGCCCACTGGTTCAGCAGAGGCATCCAACAGCCTGCGGTCGGGCACGGTGTTGAAACGCATCAGATTGTTGCCCAAGTAGCACGAGAGAAAATGCAGAAATATGTCAAATACAAACTAAAATATGAGAAAGGGTTGAGAGGAGCAGCTGCAGCCTGCAAACTTTAAAAACTAAAGCACAAATGCCACATTACAAGTGTCAAATTGTGCCTTTTTAAAAAAAAAAAAAACAATTTTTAAAGTTGAATAAATGAAACGTGGACCTGCCTGACTATGTTGGGATGGTTGAAGTACTCCATTTTCCGCAGCAGCGCCACCTCCCGGATCATGAAGGCAGGGATGCCTCTCTCCCATGTGTCCCCGCGGAAGTTGAACTTCTTCACGGCCAGCAGACGCTGCTTCCCCCCCACCTCTCTGGCTTTGTACACTTTACCGTAGGCGCCCTCTCCGACCTCTGCCAGGAGCTCGTAGCTCAAAGGTTTATTGCAGACGTTCATTGTCCTCCAAAATTCAGGGCAAATTAAACTGAACTCTGCAAGGGGGGAAAAAAAAATAAAAAAATAAAAAATAAAAAAAGTCCACTTTGAGGTGACAGTCTTTGCGTTGTGTGCTAGTGAGCTAGCTCCGGATATTTGTGCCTCTAAATTCACTTAAGTTTGCAGCTTAGCTTGCCGGTAATCATCACCTGTCGGAGCACAGCCGCAAACCACCTGTAGGAACACCGATTTGATGCAAATAACAAGTGACTTTTACCTCACCGCAAACTGATGTGCGCACTTTCCCACCATCTGCCGCCAGCAAGGAAGGAAAAAAAAAAAAAAAAAAAAGCATAACTGTCTAGTATGAGAAATTAATGAGGCAAAAAAAAAAAAAAAAAAAAAAAAAATCACACCCCTTTTATTCGCCAACTAATCAGAGAGCTCAATATTTCCATGTTGGGGGAGCCACGTGTCCCTGCTGCTGTCAAGTGTCACTGTACAGGCATGCTGCGTTCAGGTGCAGGCAAAGAAGTGATATTTACTGAGGCCGCAGCACGTAAACAAAACAAATAAACAAACAGAAGGAGCTTGCGGTTAGGACTGTAGGTGGTTTCTGGGTAATTAACAGAGACGGCAGCATATATTTGAAAAGGAGTAAAACTTCCCAATTAGCTCACAAAAATGGCACCAAAACAAAAAACTCCAAAGCCTCTTGGGTTACCATCGAGCAGACAGATAAAGGGTCATGAGACTGAGGGGATGCATGTCTGAACAGGTGGTTGACAGCAGATCGGACTTCATGAGGAAGCAAGATGGAACCAATAATAATGTAAATGCAGTATAATCATTGTACAGTTAGAAATATACCGTAAATTCACTTAAATTATATTGTTTTGTCTATTAGTGTTGTGGTTTTGTTTATTGCTTGTATTTGTAAATAGTGGTTTTTAAAAAAAAAAAAAGTTGTTTTTAACTTGGCTTTGTTTACCGTGTTTGTGTTTTGTGATGTATAACACTAATATGTCTTTGGGTGCCAATTAAATCAGCTAATTACCATGAGAGTCATTCTGCTGCACCTACAGTTATTTTCAAGAATAAAAAACGCTTGTAAAATATTATTTGAATTGATGAAATTGAAACATAAACACCCCAAGTTGCAAGACAGATGTGACATTCAGAAAATAAAATAAAAAAAATAAAAATAAAAAAACATTAAACGTTAACCAATAGAGTGAGAAGTTATTAAATGTAGTGAAAAGTATACACGGTACACTGCAGATCCAGTTCAGACCAATTTATTGTTTGCACCTTTAAATTAACATCAAAGTCAGGTAACCTTCATAAACTGCAAACAAACAAACGGCATAATGAGGCAACGAGGGCAAATCTGCATAGAGTGTTACACCACAAAGTTCACGTTAGTTCGAACATCATGAAGGACTTACAAAAGAATCTCATATGATGAGTCGGTTTAGTGTTTGCGCGAGTTGCTGTGGAGACTTTCCACTCGGCGAGACTTTGAGCTGCAGTACGAGTTAGTTAAAGTAGCGCAGGTGAATGCTGTCCGGCACTTACTCCCCTTTCACCTTGTCGTTCAGGAGTTTCGTCTTCTTCGCCAACGCGATGGCATCCAGGTGGAGGTTGCGGTTGAAAATGACGGAGCCGCAGGTGAGAGCGCCGGCGAGGGCGCCGGCGAAGCCGCACACAAACACGTCCTGACCTGCGAGACAACAAGAAAAAAAAAAAAAGCAGCATCAGTGTCCTTAAATCTAAATGCACTGCCTGGGTGATATGATACCACACACACACACACACACACACTCTCACCCGTCAGGTAGAGGTTCTTCAGGGGAGTCTGAGGTCTCATAGTCATGCCGAGTTCAGGGCTGAAGCGGTCGACGCCGTGGTCCGCTCCGTAGATTTCCCCTTTGGGGGATCCGATGTAGTGCGTGTTTGTGATCGGGGTTCCAGCGTCAGCGTACTCAATCTAAACGCACAAAAGAGACAATGAATGCACAGTATATAATCTTATTTATATGCTATTTATTTTTACACAAAAAACAAACAAACTGCGATTTACAACCAAATTTGTGCAAAGAAATTTAGAAAAGAAAATTCCTTTTATGAGCTCCAATATCTTCATAAGACATCAAGGGTCTAAAATGGTCCAAAAAGTGAACCGCAACAAGACAGTAGAAGCAGGATCTGTTTATAAAATAAATAACTGAGAACAAAATTGTTCAGAGCAAATTTTAGGTGAATTTATAAAGATGTGGTGGCATTAACCCAAGAATGGCTTCATCCAGTGAGAGCCTTACTTCACAGCTCCTTAAGATACAAGCTAATTAGAAGAAGTGAAAAGACAGCAGAGCTGCAGAGTCTTCACCTTGTCTCTGGTGATCTTGGGGAAAATGTCCATAACCACCTCCAGAGTCGAGTCAATGAAGGCCTGTTTCAGGTCTTTGTAGTCGGGCCCTCTGTTAGTCACTTTGCCGTCCTTCCACTCCTCAAACCACGAGTACTTGGCAAAACTGACCAGACTCAGAGTAGACTTTCCTGGTAAAAAAAAAAAAAAGAAGAGAAAATGTTTGAAATTTTTTTAATTAAATAAAAAAATTTTTTTTAAAAACAGGACAAAAATGTGTGCAGACTGTTCTGCAGGTCCGTCTCTGTACCCGGTGATCTCTCCTCCCAGGTTGGATCTTTAGCTGATGGAGAGGCGACAAACAGCAGAGGTATTTTCTTTGTGGACTCCTCCCTCTCTCCATTCAGATATTCCTCCACCCTTTAAAAGAAAACAGGGGGGGGGGATTTATGGTGTATTTACACCGGCTATAAATACTGGAAAGAACCTACAAACGATTCTAGCGGATCTGACATGTAAACTCACAGCATTCAAGAAAGTCTACACTTAATCCACATCCTGTCATTTGTGTTTGAGATTAAGTGGCAGCACAAGAAACAGAAAAAAAAAAAAAAGAGAAAGTCAATATTTGGCCATAAGACAACATACAATTCGTCGTAATTGTTCTCGGCAAAGATCCAGTAGTTGTCCGCTTTGAGGCCCAGCTCCTCCTTGGTTCCGTCGAGACCCAGAAAAACACTCAGGCCACCTTCGCCGTTCTTCATCATGCTCAGCTGCTTCTGGATGGCTGCGTGGCGGGAGAGGCAGGGACAGCTTCACAAACAGGTCGCAAACTAAAGCGGCATGAAAACTAGAAACGGGAGTCATTGTCCTCATTAATGGAGATAAAAAAATTACAAAAACCACAAAAAAAAACAGGTGGGGCAACAATTACAGCTTCTTAGATTTTACAATTTCCTGCGGTGCTCAATTTAATCAGTAGAGGATTCATTTACATCTTTTGTAATTGTTTCACTCATCTCGCTATAAAAACAACAACAAAACAAACTTCCTAATCTCTAGTTTTAGCCTGAGATGTAAAGATTTGCTGCTTTTCTCCAGTTTGTAACAATGTGAATTGAATATTTGTGTCTTTCAGCGTCGCACCGTTTACTTTACATTTATTTAGAAATGTTAAATGATTATGAATTGCTTACCTGGCCTGGCCTGGAGCTCTTTGGGCAGCAGCTTCTCGTAGGTGTTGAAGATGCCGGCGTTGGAGATGACCATCGGGGCACGGATATGAACTTCCTCCTGACCTTTCATGACGCTCACACCTGAAACCATAAAAAAATTTAAAAAAGTGAAAGCAGTCGACCCCTTTTTCCCCTCTGTGGGATCTGCATCATGTGACCGTGTGCAGAACAAGCCCCTCCCACCCACCGCAAGCTTCCTTAGCATCATTGAATAAGATGCGGTTGACTGGCGCTCGGACCAGAACCGCCCCCCCCGCCTTCTCGATGATGGGGATCATGTGGTAGGCGATCTCACTGGCTCCGCCTTTAGGGTACCAGGCGCCATTCAGGTAGTGAGTGACCAGCAAACTGTGCATGGCGAAGCTGGCGTCTTTCGGCATGTTGCCTGCAGAACAGAGACACACAAACATTTATTTTTTTTTTTTTTTAAATTAAAAGAAACCGAGCGGCGGGTTGAAGAACGAATCCGAGCCCGCCGGCAAGAAGTGCGAGCCGTCGCCTACCGTAGGTGCCGAAGATGTAGGTGAAGACGGCGCGGAGGTCCTTGTTCTCCGTCAGTTCGTTGACCACCTCCGTCGCGCTGCGGGGGGCCATTTTGAAGAAGAAAGACAGGTGCTGGGCGAGACCGGTGTAGACCAGCACCTTGGCCACGGGGACGGGACACAGCTTCAGCACGGCGAGGAGCCAAATGTCCCGCCTCACTTTCTAAAAAGGCAAAACGCAACAGGCACGACAAATGATGTCGACAGCACGACGGACAAAAGCTGCTTTCACGTACGACGTCGCGCAGGCGAGAGTTTGCGGAGTTTAAATGTGCGTTACACATAAAACTGGTTTGAGCGCATCTCGACACCACCATGTGATAACGTAAACGTCCCGATCAGCTGCAGCGGACTTTAAACAGACTTTACCCCCCCCCCCCTCCCCCCGGTACAAAGTCTGAGTGACGGTCCAGCCGAGCGAACAGAGCGGGACGTCGTCCGGAGAACGAGTGAGAACACGCGTGACACGTTCTCCTGTTGTGTGCGACACATGTGCGAGGGCAAAGTCCTGACCTAAAGATTTGGACCCTCTTCTGAGCTCACATCAGAAAACATCCCACTTTTATTTTAGTTTTAAAGTAAACAATTTTTTTTGGGGGGGAGGGGACATTTTTTTATCCATATTTAAAAAGGGTTTCAGATGTACTAAATGTGATTCATGGCAGTTTAAACAGCAGTCCTAACATTTATAAACCAACAGTGAATATGTGCACTATCTATAATCGTCTGTGAGGATGAACCTTTCACGGGAAAATGGCTAAGCGGAAAAAAAACCCATAAATGAAACAGACTAAATATCAGAATTAATGTCTCAGGCACGACATAAACAAGGTGCAACAGCAGAGTAAATGTTAATGTTGGATCATAATTGCAACCGTTTAGATTTAATTTACCCCTTTTTATTTTTGCTCGTTTTGTTTATTTCCTGCAGCCGGATCGACACCGAGATATTCAATTCTCGCAAACTGCTTTGAGTTATTGCAATAAAATGAACAGATGCAATAAACCGACAGATAAAGAACGGGACATTCCTTCATGTGCAACGCAGTCTGGGTGGAATTATGTAACACTGCGGCTGAAAAAAAAAAAAGAAAAAGAGACGCTGCTGTTTAATGTGACCTTTGATTCAGCAGACAACTATTTGAGGAATATCGGTGACGACATCAAGAGAAATGTGGACGACGAGGGCAGCCGACAAACACACGGTTTCACTGGGCGACGAGACCTTTGCACGCTGCAATAATCACAAGTGTCCCGATCACGACCGAAATAATAACGGACTCCAAACAGTTTGCACTACTGAAAGCTGCAGATACTAAAAACAAACAAAAAAACGCAACACTCTCCTCACCTTGACCAGCTTCATGTACTCATCGATGGCCTTCTCCTCTCCGGGGAAACACTTCTTCAGCTCCTCGGGGAAGCAAGTCCGGCCGCTGTAGATGGGGTACCGGCGGCGGTTCTCCGGCGGTCCCAGCACCACTTGGTCGTACGGGTTCTCCAGAGGCTCCCACTGCAGCTGTCCGTTGGTCATCTGGTCCAGCATGCAGCGGAACGGCTTGTGCTCCAGCAGGTCGCCGATGTAGTGGATCCCTGCGGAGGGACGACACGGACAGCGTGAGCACGCGGCGAGAGTTTGTGTTGGCCAAGACCGAGACGTGTCTCAAGGCATTCTTCTTCTGCTTTTTGCTTTTTTTTAAAATACATATGCAGCAATACTCCAGTTGCTTCACGATAAATCACACAAACAGGATAAACGGGACAAACGGGACGTCAGCCATTCGTCTCACCGACGTCAAACTCAAAGCCCTTCTCGGTGAACGTGTGGCAGCATCCTCCGGCCCGGTCGTGCTGCTCCAGAACCAAGACTTTCTTTCCGACTTTGGCCATCAGCACGGCGAGTCCGAGCCCGCCGATCCCGCTGCCGATGATGACGGCGTCCAGGTTCTCCGGTACCTTACCGGCCACAAAACCTAAAAACAGGAGAGAGAAAAAAAAAATTCAAACATCTGCAAACATCTTAATTCATTAGAAACATTTAACATTATTTACTTTGTTGAAGTACTTTGAAGTATTACTGTCACCTACACCAATGTAAAAATGTTCTGCTCTGCATTCATGTCACCGTACAATAAATATCTTGGAGGTTTTTAAATTGTTTTATTTTTTTATTTGGCATCTTCAGGAAATGACTTGGCACTCACTCCAAATTTGACATATTTTAAAACTATGCTTAGATGAAGAAGAAATGAGCGCCATCAAGTTAATTTCTAAATTAGTATCAGTTCAAGGAACACCTGGTAGACTTTTCCTTACTTTCACGTCATTGAGATTCCAAAGAAATATTGCAGAAATTCTTGCACAGTATACGAAACTATCACACAACACTTTTTAATTTGTTTGTAAGTGATTGTTGTTCAGACGTCTACACATTGCACATTATTGGCTCGACAGCATTTAACATGAACAAACATTTGTGTTTGTTTTTTTAACTGATCTTTTCTACGCAACGATTCAATTATTCAACTAAAGTGTAACTTTACCGTGTGTGTGTGTTTTTTTTTTTTTTAACTTTACTTTGCATAATATAATTTGCGTGACTTTGAAGTCAGTTTTTTTTCAGCTAAAAAGTTTAAAGTTTTAAACAACATGCAACGGTCTTGATTTAACTCACCTTGCTTCAGCACTTTGTTTTTCTCTTTCCTGTCGTGAACCATCTTTTTCAACGGTTCACGAGTATCCGTCTGGAAGGGATTGGGTCCGGAGCTGGCGAAGACATATTTTAATATAAATACGATCAAAGCGACGCCGATAACCGGCAGTATCAGCCACATTGTGTCCGTTTCATATGATGGAAGAACGACTTCTCGTTTACTTCCGCGAAGCCCTCCTAAAGATTCGCCCAAGCAGCTGACGAGACCAGCCAATTAAAGCCTTCTTTTAGACATGCGTCATACTGTCTTTAACCAATCAACGTTAAGTGAGACCAACGCCTCGTTGCAAAAAAATAAAAAATAAATTAAAATTTAAAAAAAAAGGAACAGAGACGTCTCTGCTGTATTTCATAATCTTTGACCCCGGTGTCCTTTACAAACAATGAAAACTATCATAACCGCATCAAAAAAATATTATTATTATGTATATACTATAATACTGATAAGTGCTACTACTAACGCTTCAGATGTTCATAATTTAAATTAAAACTGCAAGCAGTGATCTGCGGGCCCTCGCACGGTGCACGTCGGGGATCCGGCATATTCCCCCCTGAAGTTTTAATTGTTTTCTCGATCTCGTTCCTTATTATTATTATTTTTATTTTTTATTTTATTTTTTTAAAAAGCCTTTTTTTTGGCGGCTTTAACATCTTCAAAAACTCATGAAAGTTGGTGCCCGACTCGTTCCTTATTATTATTATTTTTTTTTTTATTATTATTATTTTATTTTTTTTAAAAGCCTTTTTTTTTGGCGGCTTTAACACCTTCAAAAACTCATGAAAGTCGGTGCCCGACTCAAGTATCGTGAGGTTTGGAGCATCGTTTGACCTTAAACATCAACTTCCTGTGTCACGGAGAAACATCTAATTTAGCCGCATCGCCCTGGCTATACTATATACATTAATTAATTTTGGAGTCACTTTTTGCACAACTGTCATACTGCAGCATGTCGCCCGAAATATGATTAAATTTTTTTTTTTTTTTAATTTTTTTAAAGTCCTACTATAGCATTAAAATGTATTAATGGGATTTTGGGTGATTAAATTCGTGATAGTTTGTTTTTTATTTTTGTTTTGTTTTGTATTGTTGTTGACCTTTGGTATTAGTATGACTGCATTTACAATGCAAACCCAAACCGTGTGGCTTTATACTTAAGGGCACTCACCCTCCCTCTGTCTAGGGGGCGCTGGCGAGCCATTAGGCCACACCCAAGTCGTGACTCCCACTAAACGTGAACTGGCAATCACACATTTGACCTGTATTTAATTTAGCCGAATTAAAGTTGTTGAATTTTGATCCAAGTGATTGCAAGTGTGGAGAGCTCAGAATCTGTAGCAATATTGTCACATGCTGTGTTTTTAATGTGTCTTGAGGATATTTTCCCCTTCGATAAAACACGTGCAAAAAAAATCTCACAGCAACTTCTAGATTTTATTTTTTTTTTTGCTCCAAAAAAAAAACAAAAAAACAATTCTCCTGCATCTTCACATTCGTTTCCTGCACCATAACACCGCGAGTTCTTTTCTTTTTTTACATCTTTTTGCAAATAGAACCAACATTTTACATAAGAAACTCTTTAATGGGGGCATTTCCCCAGTGATCGCCGTCATCCTCATAATCATCCACTCTGCACAACCTCTTCCAAGTCCAGACCGCTGTTCACAGGCCCAGCGCCCAACATCCACCCTGAAACATCACCTACCTAAAAAAAAAAAACTGACGGCACCTGTTCGATACGCTGTAGGAGGTGAAATATTTCATGTAGGTTAATAATATTGCAGGTTTGTTGTCACGTTCCACGTATAGCAGAGAAAAGCATACCACCGGCGATGTTATTTCATCAAATAAGACAAAAACACACCATGATCGTGCCTTCATACAGCAAAAGAACCAAACATGGCGCTTCGCTGTGTGCATGTAAACTGGTTGCCAACTCTTTCAGGTTTATTTGTATTTTATTATAGAAATGTAAGACCTCCTGTGTGGTTCCTTTGAGCAAAAAGTCAGCATAATGAGCTCGAAAGTGTCCTGAAGTACTTTGGATTTTCCGATTTTCACCCTGAGCCCTCGCAGTTTTTTTTTTTGGTTTTTTTGGGGGGGAGGTGGGAGGGGGGGGGAAGGGACTTCTGTCAAAAGTCTGTGGAATCATAAAGGTGGATACCGCAAACTGGGGCACAGCTAAATCAAGAGGTGTCACTACAAACCTCACCCCTGCTGATAAATGCGTTGAGTAAACCACGTCAGAATGCCTTCAACCAGTCGGTTTGCAGTCCAACCTCGTCGGGAACGATTGATTTTTGTCTCCGACTGAGCCGATCCGTCATCAGTCTGTTTCAGGGTTTTTTTGTTAGTGCCGTAAGCCGAGTGAGGGGGAGGGAGGGAGGGGTGGGGTGTGTGGGGGTGTGTGGGGGGTTATGAGCGTTAACGTAGTTGAGAGGAACGCCAGAAGGTGAATGCCGAGTCTGGTTTATCAACTTCCAACAGTACCGAAACATCTCCTTGACTGCGAGAACAGAAAGTGATGAGCAAAGCAAAACAAAACCCAACCAAAAAAAAAAAAAAAAAGACACGGGGTCATGAGTGGCAAGAAAGCTCGGAACAGAAGCCCTTATCTTGTGTCCACTTTTGGCATTTATTACCTCATCTTTTAGAGACTTTTTCCTCCATAAAATATTTTTTTTTATCATTTTGATTTATTCTTTTTTTTTTTTTTTTTTTTATCTCTAAAACTTAAGGATGACAGATTCATTTTTAAGTTGCAAAAAGCACTTCCAACATTGAGGAATAAAATCAAACAGTGGGTTCTAGTCTGTAGGTGTTAGGGCTTCATCCGTAGTTATGTTTGAGAGTATTTACACGTACTGTATGTTTTCGTAGGAATGCCAACAGTGAGCGTTTGGTATCCAGTAAATCTGTGCAAACTGTTCTTTTGTGTGTGTGTGTGTGTGTGTGTGTGTGTGTGTATATATATATATGTGTGTATATACGTATGTATGCGTGTGTATGTGTTTGGTACAATCAAGACAGCTTTCAGATGCAATACAGTCGTTCGGGGATGGTAACTACAATGGCTTAAGGTCCGTGTGATCGAGGGAGGACGAAGAGCAGTGGAGGGCTCTCTCCCCCGCCTCCCCACCTGGCAGCGGTAGTGCAGGTCAAAAGTTCAAAAGGTCAAAACGTAAAAATGGGCGGTGGGTTTCCTCTCCTAAAGCAGGAAGTCATCGGTCCATCCGTCAGGCGGTCAGTGCGATGGTGCGGACACCCGGCCTGTTGGCGACGCTTGCTAAATGGCGTAAAAAGGATGTCACTGCAGAACCAACCCAACCTGAGAAAGGAGCAGAGCAGCCGTTAGGAAAACACTTCAAAACGTAACTTCAGTGAGCTTTAGTTAACGGGCGTTCCTGCAGGTTAAATTAGAGACATTTCTAGTTACAAATAACCGACCGAAGGATGAAAATACAGAAAACTTGCAGTAAAAACATGGCCGAGAATAATATTTATTCCACATATTAGGCCATTTCTCAACCTTTTCCAGGCGCATATAACAATATTTGCCAATAATACAACTACAGTAAGTCGAAAGAAAACTGACAGAGAGACTAAACAATGAAAAATGATGCGTTTCTTTAAGGTTGATGACAGTGCTTCATGTGTCTGATGGTGCTAACCAGACTGAACAGCCTCCTGTAAGCTTCGACTGCATACGATCATATTCCAGAACATTTTATTAACGCCCATACTGCCCACAACAGGCTAAAGAAAAAATGTTCAAGACTTTTGTATTAATAATTCAATTGAAGATGTTTTAATGCCTTTTTTTTGGAGGACACTTATTTCAATGCAGGACCCTGCAGACACCTCAAAGTTATGAAAGTGACATCATCAACAACAAAAAAAGGTACCTTATCTGAACCCATGTTGGGACACTTCCAATTGTACAGATAATACTGTAGGTTTCCATCACCGATGCCGAACTTCAGCTTGTCCAAGAAAGTCTTGTTTTCCATTAGATCCAGTGCATTAAAGACATCAAACCCTTTCTGGATAGAGAGACGGAAAAAAACAACAAAAAAAAGACTAATTAGCTGACTGCGAGTAAACGTTCAGGCGACACAGAAAGGTTCTGCAAAGCAGAAGCACGCACCGATTTGGCCAGGATGAGGGCGTCGGACATCAGGTCCAGCAGGGGGGTGGTGGTGTGCACGTTGTAGAAGGAGTACGCTGCTTTTAGGCTGCGGTGCACCGGGTGGTTCATGATGGTGGAGGGCAGCGTGTAGAAACTCAGGAAATCCGTCACTTTGCCGTCGTTCTGTCACGAGAACAACACGACGCTTACAACGACCGCCAGCAGGACGGCTATTCAGAGATAGAAAACATTTGTCTCCTTACCTCCACCAGGTAAGTGTCGATAATGTTCTCCCTGGGCAGCAGCCAGTGGGCCACCTCTTCCTGGTTCATGACGGGCACCAGGTTGAACTGGCTCAGGTACTCGCGGAGGAGGCGGTGCACCACCGGGATGTCCTTCTTGGTCATCGACCGCAGACCGGACGTCTTCGGGGCCTGAGGGGGACAAGAAAGAGACGAGGAGAGTAAACACATGCTGGAAAAAGGAGGTTGTCGCTGCAAAATGTGTTTCGTTTCCATCAACCTCAGGCAAGCGGTACAACTTCATGGTGCGCTGCATAGTCATGTTCCTGCTCAGATGGGAGAACTTCACTTCGATTAGTTTCCGGGGGTTCAAAGAGCGATGCCAGTACCTGCACGGGAAAAAAAAAACCCACAACAAAAACAAAAAGCAAACAGTAGATATCATGAAGTAAGTGATAATTAACGCTGCCACAGAAGGAAGAGAAGAGTTCTTCTGTCAGACCCACCTGCATGTGCCCACAGGTTTGGGCAGTACCACGCCGGCAGTGTACACCGCCTGGAAGATGCCCTGCAGGTTCACCCGTCTGGTGATCTCTCGGATCAGAACCGGAGCGACTCGTTTGGAGCGGAGCTTCTTGTGGACGCAGAGGAAATTGATCTCAACCATTTTCTTTTCTCTGAAAAACAATGAATTAATT
This sequence comes from Brachyistius frenatus, assembly GCF_029030835.1. Lineage (NCBI taxonomy): Eukaryota > Metazoa > Chordata > Actinopteri > Embiotocidae > Brachyistius > Brachyistius frenatus. The sequence goes on along the minus strand of NW_027210679.1, from coordinate 1,239,672 downwards.
ATGTGAGAAAAATAATGAAATTACAGTACTTGGTACGATTTACATTCGAGTTACTAATAATGACATTTTGCTTCTATAAAATTCAACTAAAGATACTGATGTGAGAAAAAAATTCCAGCCGTTTCATAATTTAAGGATAAATTGTGAAGACTTTTTACATTTTACACAACTTCTTATTTTCTAGCCGGAGAAGAAAATGTCATAAAAAGGGAGCTAAATCTTCGTGACCAGGCTTCATGACATAAACCGGACAATAGAGATTTTTCCTCCGCTTTGCACTTTTTTTTGTTTACTTACATGTCATAGATGTGGATGGTGGCAGGAATGGCACTGATGAAGCCGACCAGCTTCTGGTTGGAGTTAACTCTCACTCCACAATGCCACTGGGGCAACCAGCCAGGGGGCCGGAGGGCCCTGAGGAGGACACAAGTCAGTCAAACGCAACATATTACTGGGTCACCCTCACTTGTACCGACGCTAAATAAAATAAACTATTTCCTGTACCCTATATTTTGATAACAGTATTTCAATGTAACAGTCTCACCAGCTGTAAAAGTGAAAAATGTAATTATGAAGAAGTTACCAGAGCAGGAACTCAGGAGAGTAGTCAAATCTGAACATGTTGTCATCGTCCTCCACGTAGTTCTCATTGAGAAGGGTGTAAAGCTCCTTGAGCTGGTTTTAGAGGCAAAACAAAGAATTAGAGACAAAGTCATGACATTACTAACAAAGTGACGTAACAGATCAATGGTGAGAAAGCAGATTTAATTAGAACGCAACATTCTTTAAACGATGCCGAAGATAAATATTCTCCACTCTCTTACCACACCAGGGTCCCCCAGGTCGAGGGTGTCCCAGATGAAGCCCTGTGGGAGGCTGTAAGGCTCCTCTCGAATGTTGTCTTTGTCAGGTTCGATGGAGCCGTGTGATGTCACCGTCTCCCCTGAAGGAAAGCGAGAAAAAAAAAAAAAAAAAAAAAAAAAAATTTGTGAAGTGAAGCAGCAAAGCCTGCAGTACACAACACTGTGTGTGTGTGTGTGTGTGTGTGTGTGTGTGTGTGTGTGTGTGTGTGTGTGTGTGTGTGTGTGTGTGTGTGTGTGTGTGTGTCGTACCTAGCTTGGGAACAGGCTGCGTGTCCCAGAACTGGTAACTCCTCCGAGTTGCCTCCTCCATGGTTTTAGCTGGACCTTGACCAACAGAGAACAGTTCGATGGCCTTTTGGATCTCCTGTAGCTTATCAGCTGGCAATGAATTCACCTGTTTGGGAAGTTAAGAAGCATTTAATAAAAAATAAAAATTAATTTTTTTTTTTTTAAATAACAAACAAAACCATTATTGTGCTCTAACAGTTTTGTTGTGATGTTTTCCATCCTAAAGTAAAACAACTGTAATTTTTGGTGAAAGATGATCTGACTCTAAAAGGTTAAAGTCTGTTACTTCAGTTAATGAGTAACTTCGTGCCTTGGCAAGGGGGTCCTGGGCTGCTTCTGTGGCACCAGATTTCTTCTTCTTTTTCTGCTTCTTTTTCTTCTTCTTGGCGCCAGTGTCGTCACCCAGACCCCTGTCACTGCAACGGGACAGAAATAGACGGCATCCTTATTAAACTACCATCCCCGAGGAAAACAATGTCCTGGTCAAAAAGTCTGCTCCAAAATCTACTGCGATATGCAAACACAAGACCCAAGAGGATTAAAGCTGTATTATTCTCACTTCTGTGTTAAAATAAGACCCATTGTTATTATGCAAAAGAGCAACATTAATGCATTTAAAATATGATATGCCAGAGAGGAGCAACTCTCAATTATTTTCTCGATCAATCTTGTGGTCCAGTAAATGTTAATAATTGGCTCCAGAGTTTAAGCCGACGTCTTCAAATGTCTTGTTTTGTCTGAACAGTTCAAAACCCAAAGATTTCCAGTTTGCACTCATGTAAGACGGGGAAATCAGTAAATGCACTCAGTGGAGAAGCTGGATTGAGAAAACATTCAGTGTTTCCGCTTGAATCAATTATCAGAACAACTCATTTTCGAATCATTTCAGCTCCATGGACCAGAATCCTGGATGTTAACGTTCCAGAAAATAAGCAATAATTGTAACTCCCCGCGGAGGCCACTGATTAATCAGGGAAAATGGTCACTAGAATCATAACCGCGTCATCAGGGCCGCCTTCGATCGAGCCTGTAATTTATTAATTCACTTGATTAAATGGCAACTCACAAAAACAACACAGTCGTCAACCGAGGAGAAGTTTCTCCGTTTGTTTGCCGGATTCAGCGAATGTGTGTGTGTGTGTGTGTGTGTCCAGTTGAAGATTACATGATGGTAGGCTTACGCAGCGTCGCTATGACGCCCAGCTCCACTGAAGGGGTTAGTAATGTGCAGTGGAAATCAAACCCCCCCCCAACAAAAAAAAGTAGCCGGGAATAAAAGCGGGTAGAGTCGAGTTGAGTCATAAAATGAAATGGAAAAGCGACACTATAGTTGTTGTTTTTTTTTAACTGACAGGGCCAGTTGGAGCTTTGAGGCAGATGAGTAAACAACCACACGAGTCCCATCAGCTAAAAAAAAACAAAAAACGTAAGTCACTGGCAGGGCAGTTATAAGGTAAAGTGCTAAAAAACACACGGGCACCGTGTCCCTCTCCATAATCCCCCCCACCCCCTCCCGTGATCAGTTCAAACCTGAGAAGCCACCCATCTATCCCATCCTGTGGCCTTAGAAAGACAACATACTTACAGAGGGTAATCTCATTAGTGTCCGAGAGAGAGAGAGGAGAGAGGCCAAAGCGTCGGCCCCGTATTTGTAACGCCAGCGCAGACGGCGACTCGCATGACCTCAGGAAAGAAGAGTGTGCGGTATCTATGCGTGTGTACATACGTGTGCGCAAGAGGTCAGCGAGTGGCTGGGACAATGGACAACAAAACATTCAATAGTTTGTTCTCCGGGCTTCCATTTCAACCCGGACAGAGCGGCTGAACGCCAGAACCAGTCTTTGTTTGGGCGTTTGGGTGCAGTGGGAGGGGGGTGTGTGTGTGTGTGTGTGTGTGTGTGTGTGGAGGTGGAGGTGGGGGTGGAGATGGGGGTGCATGTGCTACTCAGAAAAAAAATTTTCACATTTGTTTCACTTCAAATAATAAACATCACGTTCAACACCTTGTTGCATGATATTAGGTTTATTTATTCTTTAAAAAATAAAAAAATAAAAAAAATAAAAAAATTCTGTCCTTGTTCAGCTTTTTGGGAAATATAAAATCCTTCAAGTTAAAGCAGTCTAAGAAAAAGGTAAAATTCTCTCCGGGGAGGTCAAACTTGCAACTCATGACCTCATAAATGGAGAAGGACTGAAAAAGGCTGCTTTAAAAAAATAATAATAAATAAAACAAAAAGCATATAATATTCTCCAATAACGCACAAAGCGGGCAGCCTCAAACTTTTGCACACTTGTGTAAACTTGCAGGCGTGTCGCCACTTTGGTAAACATGAGGACAAACCCGACGCCAAGCGAAAAGCAGGATCTCCATCCAAAAAAAAGCCTATTTTCAGGATCTTCGGGATTCTTGCATATTTCTGATTTAAAAAAAAAAAAATAAAAGCTCCACGCTGGAGGTTAATATCGTTAGCGCGGTTCGGCTCGTATTCGCTTCAGATTTGGCACCGAAAGCCTCCGCGCAAAGACAAAAGGTGGGGGGGGGAGGGAGGTTTGACAGCTCCGTTAGCACCGGGAGCTAAACGGTGCTAAACGTCAGCTGGAGTTCTCGTGAATTCGCTTCCGCGCGCGGGCGACATATTAAACTGTCAGCTGGATAAAAAAAAAAAAAGACAGATTTTTGTTTTTTGTTTTCCTGTGGCTTAAATAAGCGATAGAAAATGTTGTGTTTCGTTAAGATCATGAGCTTTCAGGCACACTTTGGTTTCTCTTCTCCCCCCCTTCCTCCTCCTCCTCCTCCTCCTGTACTACGCGTTGCTATCAGAGCTAAAAGCAAAAAAAAAAACGGACGCTTAAGACCCGCCCACATTTGCAACCGACCGCTTCCTCAGCCAATCACGGCAAAGAACCGCCTGGCGACAGCCGTTTCTAACCAATAGGATTAAAAGCCAAAAGTGGGCCGGACAAACAATTCAGCGATGGCTGTCCATCCCGGACCGCTCGCCGAGGCTTTAGTTTGCCGCTCGCTTTGCTGAACGCGTACGGCGACGTGACGCGTTTTACACAGCCGCGCGGGCGAGCCTGCCTTCTTACCCGTCGTCAAAGTGATGCTCTTCGTTTTCGCAGTCGCTGCAGTGCCCGTGGTCCTCTGCGTCTTCTTTCTCCGGCATCGGTGCTGTCTCATTCTCATCCGCCATCTTCAACCAGGAAGTGAGGAAGCCAACCGCGTGCCCTCGACGCCTTTAAACCTGCCTCGATCCTATTGGCTCGGAGCGGGTGATGAAAGTCTGCCGTCTTTTAGCGACTGTTTTCAAAAACATTTACAATAAATGAAAGGCAAAATATTTTTTTTAAAATTTTTAAAAAAAAATTTTGAAGCCCACATTTTAAATTCCCCACGACTCCGGTCATAATTTGAGACATTTAAAAAAAAAAAAAAATTTCTTGTTTTTTTTCCCCTCACGCGGACATTAAAACCACGTGACCTGTATTCAAGCTTCAAATCAAATTATGACAGTGACGTGTTTAACTGGAAACACGCGAGAGCTTCAAAAAAAATTTTTTTTAAATTGTACAGGATGCAAAATAATAAGAAAAAAAAATGAATATGTTAATATTGCAAAGGGATGCAGTGATGATTGATTACTGGAATAACCTAATGGACCATAGTCCCCTGAGGTTTGTGCCCCCTTTATGGAAAGACCTGTTATATTACTTGTTTGTCAAAGACCTCAATTTAAAGACAAAAGTAACCTGAGACACAAAACTACCTCGAAACTACAACAAAAAAAAACCACACAAAAAAAGATCCACAAATAGACACAAAACGAAAACAAAGACTAGTTCAACGTGTGAAACAGAAAGTGATCACTTGGTCACGGTGATGTACTTTGTTATTATGCACATGGGCACTGTAGTGGTTGTTATTAATATGCACCAAAGCACCAAACCCTGAGTGTTAATCCGCTACTTAACAGCCTGTAATGAGTTCACTTTGGTAACGTTTGCTAATAACTACAGTGACCCAGTTTTACAGTTACATTATCAGTAGGAACTGAAAGTGTTGACAGACAGACTTCATTAAGTTTTGATGCTTTCATTGGATTGGTTGCCTGTTTGAAAATATAGCATATTGGCAGCTTTATCTTTTAACACTAGATGTATCAAAGGACTGACAGACTGATAGAACTGTGATATAATACCTAAACTGAATTTAAAAAGTTCTCTATGATAAAATAGAAAGAGTAATAGCCTATACAAAGGCAATAATGAGATGATTGAGATTTGTAACAACCTAAAATTTGATTAATAAACATTAATAAAGCCATTGGATTTAAACAGCCTGCTTTAAGACCAACCAGCTGTATTATTTTGTCCGCGGTCCACATGCAGTTCTTTAGTCGTCTGCAGGTTTTAGCTGTTCTGAGGAGAAATAGCTGTTAAATCCGAACCAAACAGAGATGTATGCCTGTGACTGATCTGTCTGCAACTTATGTACACACACGGTCTCCCGTGACATCATATCCACAGCAACAAAACAGAAAAAAAGAGTCACACACGGCAATGTGTTATCAGTGCTTTATAAAAACAGCATTTTCTCTTGCGTACAATATACAAATTCACATTCACACAACGTCAGCTATAAACTTTAACACTGCAAAGTCTTACTTCACTCACTGTAAATTCCATCTCCTGAAACCCATCTTGATTATATAAACTGTAATTACAGCAATCTCTGTGCATCACCTTTCATTACTGAACCATTTTATCATCCGTGAACGCCCCTTGTAAGAGTATTAAATGATTCACTGTAGCCTGCAGTAATTGGTGGTTGTATTAGATTATTGCAATTAGTGTTGAACCACTTTTTTTTTTTTTTAATCTGAATTTAAGGACAAGAACTGACAAGAACAACAAAAATATAGTCCAGTAGCCGACATGCAAATATCTCAAACATGACTTGACCAAACACCTTCATTTGACGTGTGTGAAATGATGAATTTTTAAGGAGCACACGTAAACATCTATCTGTAAGTAAATACTGTCTCTGTTTCAAGTTGATTTGAAAGTTGTGGAAATATATCCTGTAGTTACCCAGAGGGAAATTCAGAGTGCCAAAGTATCTGAAGTGAGTAAGTAAGTAAGTAAGACGAACTGTTCATGGACAACAACACAACCCGTGGCAATGACTGAGACATAATTACATCCTTATTACATCACTGCTGAACTAAACAGTGATTCATCATTTTTTTAATCACAGCTAATTATACCTGCTTTCCTACTTATAGCACTTTTGGTATAGCCTCTGTTAAGTAAGTGCTATTTTTTTTAGTTAAACTAATGTAATTGTTTAAGTTAAAAACCAAAATATTTAAGTATAAAATGTTAAAATATCCCAATAAAACTAAATAGTGATCACATAAAACCTATTTACTTTATATGGAAGTATTTGCAAGTTAACAATATTAAAATCTTTTTTTAGAGTTTCATGAGCCGCAATCATCACTGCCTTGTTTCTACTGCACTGAGATCTGAATAGACCAGATACTCTCTCTGTGTATGAGAGCCAAAGTGCTTCTTCATCTCTGATAAATACCATCTTTCTTCCTGCATTTGGAAGCGGCTGAGTATAAATTGGACCACTTGAGGTCTGGACTGGGAGACCGGCTAGCAGCAGCGTCTCTCTCTCGCTCTCTCTTTTCTCTCTCCTCACATCCAGAGCTCCTTCATCCAAAGCCCTTTGTTGTCAAGAAATTCAGCCTTCCATCTGCTTCGGACGCGTGTCACGCTTTGCCTTTGGCAATGGCCATACGCTCGGACACAGTTTTGACAGGAACTCCTTTGCGGGTCACTTTTACATGGATAAAGAGGGTGGCGGGGGACAGACTGGAGCCATCTGCCCTCAGTAGGTGAACGTGTCGATAGCCTGAGAAGAAAGAGTGGATCACACGCACGTTAATAAAACAACATGCCCCGACTGACGACTGGATGCATGACTTGATGTGCGGGTTGAATCTTCACCTGTGTGGAGGCTTGTGAACGGTAAAGTGAACTGCCCCACAAAGTCGTTTTTGGCGGTGTGATCGTGATCCTCCACCACGAAGCGCACCAGGGCCAGGTCTGGGACCTGCAGCTGGAAGCTCAGCGTGCAGTCCCAGTGTGGGTTGAAACCTGTAGGGGGCGCAGGAGAGCTGTAAATACATCATGTGGTGGTGTACCTTTCAAACTAACTAATCATGGCATTGGACAGGGAAAGGCTCCAACAAAAACAGGTCAATCTGCTCTGTACAGGTATTAAGGCGTTTATTGATATGATTCGTTGACTACTGCCTTTGTGTATCATATTGAGATAAGACAATATTGAAAACGAATCTTTACATGATGATTTTACAGTAAATGATTGCACTAAACATTAAATAATTAAGTATGCATGAAGAATAAAGGTGTTGTCTCTCTGTTTAAAAGTGCCATGGTGCTAAAGACACAGGGCTGATTAATGCTTTATTGTGACTTTATTAAAAAAAAAAAATAAAAAAAAAAGAATCTCGGTGTTACCGTTGTTGTTAATGCGGTGGGTTTTGTCTCTTGTATTATCAATAGCCACCCCATGAATTTCCACCCACACCTGTGGATCCACAATGGAGCTCACTTTGTCTGTGTTGATTTTTGGCAGCTGCTGTGCAGATATTATCTGGAAAAATGGACAGTAATTGATCAGTTTGCAAATCAAATTCACATTAAAAATGTAGAAATGTAATTCTGCATATCTCGAAAAGGGTCTTGACCTCAGTTGTCTTTCAGCTTTTGTTTCCCTCTTCCTTGTCTCTCGCCCTTCTGTCCTTCCCTGTCTTTCTTCCTCCCACCTGCCACGCCCGCCCACCTCATCTGCTCTCACTTCCCCAATGATTGCCAGTTCATACTTGCTCTTACTCTTATCTGTGAGTTTGCTGCAGTTTCTTGTGCATCACTATCTTCCTGTTCCTGTTATAGTTCTGTAATAATCTAGACGTGACGCTCGTCTTTTGGTTTCAATCTCCTGCCTCTTGTATTGTGCACTCGGTTCCTCCTTCTAGTTACACTGTTACTAAAAGCCCAAAAATGCACATTTCCCTAACGGGACTTTACAATCTGTGTAACACACAACATCATGTCAGGGAAATGGAAAAACGTCCCAGGAAACCCTTATTATCAGATTAAGAAATATTCGGAGGAGCAACAGAACCAGGTTCCGTTTTCCGTGCAATAAGTGTAATAACAACAGTGAAATGACATTATAGAGAAACAGCATAACAACACAGTATTATGTGAATATAGTGCAAACATATAAGAGGAGTATTTATCCTGGATTTGTGTCATCTCATCACAATTCTGTGGCAGTCTCAGCTCACTCGTATAGTCAGCTGCGTGGGGATGTGACCGGGGCCTCCTCCCGTGTTCTCCGGGTTGAAGTTGGACGTGGGGCTGCACAAGAAGCTGGGTTTGAGGACGTATCCGCAGCGGCCGTTGGGGAAGAAGCGACCCTGGTTCAGGTCCATCTGCTCCCCGGGTGTCTGGAAGTTCAGAGCCACTGCACAGCACAAAGGAGGAGAGTGGAGTCATGTCGCACCAGCAGACATTTCACCACGAGGGGACAAAGAATTACAGTCAATTCTGCATGTGTTGTGATGTGGCGGCAATTTTTCTTTGTTGCTTACTGACCACATTTCTTTCAAAATAAATTTCCTTTCTTTGCTGCCACTAAAACAACATCCTAGCTTCTAGTCTGGAGTACCAACCCATCTGGCAGCCGCCGTTCCACATTTCCTGAGGATCATAGTTGGATGATTGGAGGCGCTGGCCAGAGGGGTAGATTCGGCTCAGCTGCCTGCTGTTGTGTCTTACAAAAAGCTTCCCTGCAAATGAAAAGAGGGAAAACCACATGCCACCATACATCGGAGGCTGATTATATATTTCTGTAGAACTCGCTGCACAAAAAAAAACAGAGATGAAATTTGAAATCTTTGTGACTTTCTCTCTCTGCAATGTCAAGATGCAATTACTCCCGCTGGTGTACCCGAGTCTTTGATGAGCCGAAGGGCATCGCTTTCGGAGAAGGAAGACATTTCGTTCGGTGGTATTTCAGACACATTTTCAAAGCCACGGAAGCGGACGCTCCTGCAGTACACCACCAGCTCAGACAGCTCGGGGCTCAGTTTAGAACAGACCTGGCAAAGTCAAGCGCATCTTTCGATTAGCTAAATCGTTCGCGGTAACAGCTTTCCAGGATTGATGGCAATTGTTTTTGAACTGATCCTTACAGGAGTCTTCTTGGGTGTGTTCTTATTGCTGCTCGTTAGGTCGTCGTCGGAGCTCGAGGAGAAGCTGGCCGAGCTCCCGTTCTTGCCCAGTTGACCCAGGTGAGGAGTCTGCTTCTTCCCTTTCACCAGAATACGACCCTTGAGCTCCTGCGGGGGGAACAAACGGCTTCATTAGAAAACCAGACAGCCAGCGGTCTCTTCAGCTGTGTGTGTGTGTGTGTGTGTGTGTGTGTGTGTGTGTGTGTGTGTGTGTGTGTGTGTGTGTGTGTGTGTGTGTGTGTGTGTGTGTGTGTGTGTGTGTGTGTGTGTGTGTGTGTGTGTGTGTGTGTGTTTTGTACTTCAGGGGAAGGCAGCTCTTTCAGAGGCCGCTCGCTGAGAGGCTTGGTGAGCAGTTTTCTGCCCAGGATGGTGCGAAGATGTTTGGCCATGACGGCCTGCTGCTCCACAGAGCAGTGGTTCTCCAAGGACAGGATCAGAGGGTACGGGGACGCCTGCATGAGTGATGTTGGGGGGGGGGGGGGACACGGGAAACCTCTTATCCTGAGCCATTAAAATTCAATCAGATAATGTAATCTAAAACCCAATACTGTAATACTATACTGTGTCAAAACCAAAATGTCACAGGGCTCCCTCAGAGCTAAGCACGCACACCAGATGAAGTGCAGTTGGTTGCGAAACAAAGATTGATGTGGAATTGTTTACTGACTAACTGCTCCCTTATTTCATTAGCGGGGAGGAGGAGCAGCGAGCGTGGTGTCACGGCGGAGGATTTACACCATTCAAAAGCCGCCAAATTGAGTGTCTCATACCTTAAAGGCGTACTGGGCGATGGTTTCGATGACCTCCTTAAAGGGCACTTTGGAGGTGAGAGTGTGGCCGTGGTAAATGACGGGTTCGCCTTTATCTCCGTCCCAGCAGTCCAGCTCCACACAGCGGCAGCCCTGAATCAGAGCCCTGACAGTGACGGACAGATAACTCATTTTAAAACCACAGGAACATCACAGGAGGTGGATTTCTGGTCGGAGTCGATGACCGTGGTTTAAAAAAAATTGTGCTGTTCGACGATGCGTCATCGGTCTCCGCCCGAGTACCTGATGTATGGCTCGGCGCTGCTGGCGCTGGTGACTTGGTCCTTGGTGAGATAAGTGTTGTGCGACGAGGAGATGAAGTAGTGGGCCAAGGGGCGGCTCATGTCCTGGGAGACTCTGGCATGGTCAGGGTTAAAGACGTCATTCTCCCGGGAGAGCATGTACATGGTGAAACCATTCTGTGTCATGAACTGGTTCTTCTCGGCTGTAATAGACGGCAGGGTCTTTCCATCAAGTTGTTATCTTTCAGTGGGTTTAGGCAGTTTCATTAAGGGGTTTGAACAACATAAAAGACAGCTGGTGTACATGGAAGACAAGCAAAGACACGACAGGTTTAAAACAAATCTTTCGTCTCGAAGAAATTAAGCTAAAAAGTCCCGGGAGCAGATACAGTATAATAAATTTTTTTGACCTCATATATAATAAGCTCTTGTTGTTGTAGTGTATCTGCACTGCGGTTCATTTAGCAGTTTTGAAATAAAGTTAAAAGTACATTGCTCACTAAATATATCATATTTTAATATACAGGATGCAATTGATTGAACTCCTCAAAATATTGTTTTTATTTTCAAACTCTTACCCTATTAGTTAGAATTATGTCTTTCCTAAGTAACTTTTGAGAGAAAAAATAAAATATTTTTGCACCTATAAGTGAAAGAGTTGAATTTATAAAAATCAAAAGGCACCATTGTCCGTTTCATTCCACTCGGGTGCTCCGCTGATGGTACGACCAAGTACCGCTTGGTGGCAAATGTTAGTTAACTTCAGTGAAATGTTGCTGTATAGTGGAGCATTACTGAAGCAGTTCAATGACTCTTCTCCGCTCTGCTGCTGTTAGAATAAAGACAAATATTTGCTCTAAATACTAAAAACACGTTTAGCATTAACTCATAAATGTCACATTGCATGTCGCGAGTTCAGCGAAAGAGCCGTAGCCTTCTTTACAGAGCGTGTTTTAAAAATACTTTAAAATTGAGTTCATCATTTTTATAATTTTTTTTATGTCATACACTTTATATATAAAGTACACAACTGTCACTGTGACTATCGTTGGTTGCATTTGTTCTCTTTCATTTCAACCATGGCGGCTAATGTGAACTACTTAAAGACTCTTTAAAACAAACCACTCGCTGCTAGAAAGAAAATGGATCTCTTTTTGTGCAACAGCAGGATTTTTCTCAAACTGTTTATGGTGTTTAACTAAATCACTGTTTTTTTGTGAGTCAGGAGACGCTCAAAGACGCATTGACGTCCTGTTTATATGAAAACATTGCGTGTTCTTCCTTTAAATCCTGTGACGAGTGCTTGGAGGACCTACCCCAGTCATTCAGCTCATAGGTGAGTATGAGGCTCTGAGCGTGGTTCAGCGAGGCGTCTTCCCCTTGGTCTCCCAGGAAGTCGCGCAGCTCGGCGGTGGAGAGCACGCAACCGTTGCTCGAGTAGTGTCTGAACACGGCGTCCAGCTCGGGCCGCCGCAGCAGCTCCCTGCAGAACTCTTCAATTTCTATGTGGTCCAGGCGGCCATCGCCGGATCGGTCGCACCTCTGGGGATGCGAGGGGAGAGAGGGGTTAGTTAAAACACTTTAAAAAAAAAAAAAATTGATCAAAAACGATGAGCAATCCCACACACAGAGAGGAAAATAGACAAATATCAAACGCAGTGTGCTTTTATTTTGGGCAGTGCTTCATGTTCCCTGTGGGGAAAGCATCTTCATAGTAATTCAGCCCAGCTGTGCTCACTTACATTCAAAAACATGCTTCTCTGAGGAGGGTCGGTGTTGGAAATTGTACGGAGAAGGAGCATAAAACCACGGATTGGGCTGTAATGGAGAGCTGAGGGACATAGCGGGCAGTAATCCCCCACGATAACCACATAAATGGCTCTTGATTTGTTGTGGGGGAAGAAGAGAGGGAGGGGATGAAGATAAGTGTGTGTGTGTGTGTGTGTGTGTGTGTGTGTGTGTGTGTGTGTGTGTGTGTGTGTGTGTGTGTGTGTGTGTGTGTGTGTGTGTGTAGAGGAGAGGGGGTGGGGGGTTGGCTCGCCGCTGGGTTTGGTAATTGAACACAGACTCTGGACTCCGGGGTGTCGGAGGAAAAATGATACCAGCCCGAGTCGCTCTCACCAACTACTGCTTCACTTCTTCCACTCGGCGCTGACTGAATTCAGCTCGCGTCAACTTATTTCTACCGACCCAACGCGGGTTGCTCACGTGACTCTGACCTTGAATAAAGAGCGGGCATACTGCTCGCTCAGGTCAATGTTGATCATCTGCAACAGCCGCTTGACCTCGTCGTAGCTCATCTTGCCGTCCTGGTTCTGATCCGCTCGCCTCAGGTAGCCTCGGATCCAAGTGTAGAGAGTTAAGGAATAAAACCAGACTAAAACAGAGAGTCAAACAGTCAGGGCACTTTCTGGACTCTGATATATTTGTCTGGATCAAACATCCTAATGTGGATCTGTCAAGTCATATTGCAGTTTGTTTTTTTTTCACTTATTTTTCCAGAAGGGGTTTCTGTCTTTTGTCGTCCCTCTCATGGTTTCCTTTGTTTTTATTACTCCCCTGATTATCTGAGAGGTTTTTGAAATCTACGTTAATATAACTCTTGCACTTAAAGTCACTGTAGTTACTCCTCCGCTCCATGCTAGCCAGGGAGTTATATTCACAGCGTAATTGTAATGGAAGAAAAGGGGGACAAAGTCCACAATCAGTAAATTCCATCTGAAAGTAATATGACGCTTCAGCAGACCTATTTAGCCAAATGAAGATCTTATCTTCCAAAATATTATCCTTTTTAGAATGAAATTCACTTTGTTTTTGTGTTTTTCCAGACAGCATTAAAACAGATTATCTTTTAATGTGTGCTAATACAGACAATAAACTTCAACTGACCCACATTTAAGCTTTCTAAAATTTGGGTTCAAATTTTCACCTGCTGAGCGTTTCAGTGTTCATGAACTGATTATTCTCTGTAAACAATTTAACCACATAGAGTGAAAAGCATAATGCAAATTGGTGCTTTCTCTCAATGTCAACATTGATTAACGTGGAGAAGAAGAAAAGGGGGAAATAAACAGATCAACAGGGATTATCTTCAACTCTACCTGATACCTTCACTCATATTATCCTCTGGCTATGAGGGATTGTAATTAACTGTGATGTGTCGGACTATAATTAGACAGGGCTTTTTTTATTTTTATTTTTTTAATCGAGTCATTACTGCTCACCTTAGCTGTGGCACACAGTCACCATAGCAATGCTGCCTCGGCTACACTATATGTACTCGTGCATATTAGAAGTGGGGCAGGATATTGGTCCAGTTTTTCTTTCTGAGTCATGTTGGCCACGCTCTCCTTTAAAGTGCGGATCCCTCGCACCCAGCGCTGGGCTTCATCCTCGCAGCGGCACAGCAGGTCCAGGCTCTTCCTGGCCCCTCTGAAGACCACCGTGAAGCAGCGGTTCTCCGGCACCGACCCGGACAGCCGCCGCAGCGCCTCCGACTGGCAGCCCTCGCGCACGCACTCCACCTCCGTCACTGCGACTGGGAGAGAGGAGCGGGAGAGAAAAAAAAACAAAAAGGGGTCGTGTTGATGAGTAAATCATAACAACACATGGAGCGGCTAAAGGTCAAGTGTGAGGTGTTTTTAGGGAGCCATAAATCCCACCGCGAACACTGACATAGCAATGAGATTGTAAAATATGACAAGCCCTCAACACCCACACACACACACACACACACACGCACGCACACACACACACACACGCGCACACAGTGACACACAAGTGAGAAGCTGGACCTTCACTTTGCTATCTGTGTGCTGACAGTTGAAGCGCCGGGCCTTCTGATGAGTTTTATGTTAGTTATTCTGTTGGCTGCCAACATGGGATAAAGGCTGTGTGTGCTCAAGGAAAGTATTAGCATGCTAACACAGAATGGATTTTTAAAAAGTGCTCACAAGGCTCTATCTCATCTTGCACTGTCATACGACTTGGACCTATTCCAAGTCTAGGTCTTAAATTCTCATCATTTCCCGGTCTACAAATGTCTGTCTCATTATCGGCCTTTCAATCATCTATTAAGCACTTTGAAATGGTCCGAACTGTACGAAAAGTGCTATATAAATAAATAAAAATGAATAAATAAAGTTTGAGGTATACCCTGCAACCCTCGGCAAATCCAAAAGGGATTGTGCTTTTGCCATTAGGGCCCCGTTTCTCTTGAACAGTACCCTCCCCCCCCTCTTGTGAGATCAGTCCATGCTGAGCTCAGCTTTAAAAAAAAAAATGTCAATGGTATATAAATATAAGATATTTTCCGATTTTTTTTCATTTGAAATTTGAATTCTGTGAGTTGATCAGTATGACTGTACGGTTAACATCATTACGGTGGGCACTGCACATTCTCACTGCATCGTTTAGTCAGAGGGGTCAAAGGTCAAAAAGGTCCAGATTTACTATAAATTCAATTCGCTATAAATCATCTCTAAACATCATATTTCCAAAGCGGCAGAGTAAAGCCAGAAAAACAAAAACGAAACAGCCTTCGACAAACATACAACGGCTCCTAGCTGATTCTAGCACAAGAACTTTATTCAGCACAGAAGCTGGTATTTCTGCCTGCAGTGTGGTGATCACTCAGCTTGGCAAAAAGCAATGTCTGTCCCGACAATAGCCTCATTCTCTGCACTGGAGGTCGTAAAAGCCTCCGCTGGCCACCTCTTCGAAATGACTCCACATTCCTCCTTTGTGGTTGTCCCAGAGACATGGCAAAAGTGACATCTATGTGTGTCTGTGTGTGTGTGTGTGTGTGTGTGTGTGTGTGTGTGTGTGTGTGTGTGTGTGTGTGTGTGTGTGTGTGTGTGTGTGTGTGTGTGTGGTGGGTAGCAACAGCAGAAGTTTAAAGTGGTGTCTTGTAGTGCTTTTGAGCGTGAAGATACAACACTGAACTGCAGGCGTCAGATCAAACAGGACCTGGAGAAGCGCCTGGAGCTCGGAAAAGAGGAACCGAGCCAAACCATCCTGGCCTCACACACACACACACACACACACACACACACACACACACACACACACACACACACACACACACACACACACACACACACACACACACGCACACACAGATTTGGCCTGCCAGTGAGGCATTATCAGTATCTGTCCGCTGAAGTGGCCACCCTGCTCCGACACGGCTTGTTGTCATTGTCGTAAGAAGCGTTTCACGCTGCAACTCAACCGCTCTGTTTCTATTTCCGGCTTCGACTGCACCACAATCAAGGCGGCCTTCACCGAGCGCTGATCCACCAACTCGCCCACCCGCTCCGTAGGTCCAGCAGGGGGGGTCAGCGTTAAACTACACACCAGCATCAGGACGGAGAGAGAGAGAGAGAGAGAGAGAGAGAGAGAGAGAACAAACAGAGGTGGCAGAGACAAAGGTCAGGCCACGAGGGAAGAAAATAAAAGAGAGGGAACTTGATCTCAATCCCATCAGCTGACACCTTTTCACCTTGAGCTGTGTAAAAATAAAAAAATCTTTCAGGAGAAAAAAAATGACCGAAAAACACCTCGAGAGTATTGGAAGATTAAATAAATGCTACTGCACCTTCTGCACCTCTGCTGTCAATAAGAAAACAAGCTCGTGTTTTCCTCTTAAACGACCATCTTCTCTTACTTACACCCACCGGATTTAGTGTGAAGAGTCTGTCCTTTAGTTTCATTGATTCATTCCAGGTGTTTGTGTTCATTTAATTCAGAGAGTCGATTATTAAAAAAGTCAGTAAGAAAATCTCTAATAAGATATGTGTATTAAAAACTGTTTGATCACAGACATTAGTAGCTTCCTCTAGAGTTGACACAACGTGCCGTTACAGCTTGATTGGTCTTTTAAAACAACGGTTGAAAATGAAAGCATTTTAACATAATGGATGAGCCCTGAAATGAAGTATAATTTGCCCTTTCTCTTCCGCTTCCTTACTGAGAATAAAACTTTGCTTTTAGAGTTTAATTATTTCTCCCACAAATGATTATTTAAATACTCCAAGAGGGGTGATATTAAATCTCTAAAATAAAACATTTTCAATGACAAAATCTGACTTGCTTTTAACAAAACAACCCATAAACAGCATGCAAATTCAATCGAAGAAAAACTAATCTAGGTTTTCATCTTGTAAATAACCTCCTGGGACTTGTAGGCTGAATGTACAGGAGTCTATGTTTCTGCCTAATTTTAGTTTCACATTCTTGTTACCTGCTGGGACTCCGCTGAGGAAGCTTTACATGATTTGTGTGTAAAAAAAATAAGCCTTAATATTCTTATGGTGGCCCTTTATGTCCATTTTCTGTCTGAAACAAGCTGTTTTAGTTCCTGTCTCTTTAAGGCCAACCTCCTCAGAGGCCCACTTTCTTTCTGATTGGTCACTTTCCAGGAAGCATCCAGAGGTGGTGCTAGATTATCCAATAACATTAAATATCCATCCACCCATTATCCGTACCCTCTTTATCCCGAACAGGGTCACAGGGATAATATTAAATATGTGACAGAAAACATGGAAAAACATAATTGGTCCTCTTTAAAGGATCGGTTACACACACACACACACACACACACACACACACACACACACACACACACACACACACACACACACACACACACACACAAAAATCTCTGACCATACACATACTTTTAGGTCATTTTTTGTTGCTTCTAAACTGGTATCATTAGTGAGCTCGTGCCAGCTTCATCTGATCTGTACGCTTTTGTCTCACAAACGCAGAAGCGAGCCAGAGGTCTCGGTACGTGCAAGACTACCGCGTTCATTAGATAGCCACATTGCAGAGTCCATGATTAGCCTCCCTTTTAACAAGCAATCCCTTTTAATGAGGGAAAGTGGAGGAGACGCCGTGAGATAGAGCCAAGATAAAACAGCTCAACAGCTCCGAACAATGCGCGGGCTGAATGAGCGCATTGACTCACATCCCAGTTTGAACTGTACTGGCGAAAGGTCTGCTACAATACTTCCCTGGAGATAAGTTTCCTTCCACTTTTCCCCTAATCTAATATTGATTGGGGTTCCTTTTGTTTTTGTAGTAAAAGAACGAATCCTTTTCATGAGCGCGCTCACTTTTCAGAGCTCTAGTTCCTCCCCGGCCCTCCTCCCTTCCCATAACTAACTCCCTTTTCCTCTTGGTTGAAACCAGGCCCACACACACACACACACACACACACACACACACACACACACACACACACACACACACACACACACACACACTTAGCTCTCCTTACACGTCTGCTGGGCCTTGGCTTTGCGGGAGCTCTTGGTGGACTCACACCACACGGTGAGTCCGTCCTCCAGCAGCCGCAGGTTTCGGCTCTTCTGCCACCTCGAAGAGCGAATTTTCACCATGTTGGAGCCCTGCATCATCACACGGACGTCCTCGTCGTCCAGCAGCCCTGAAGGAAGCCACACGAGCAAAATGAGTCCAATGTAAAAATGACTCAATGTTTCACATCGTATCACTGCGTCATCAGCACGTTGAGTTTGATTTTTTTTTTAACTTTTTGCATGAGTTCAAACCTTCAAACCTTCAAACCTTCCCCGAAACAAATAAAGTCATGAAAAAGGATTCTGGAGGTTCTGAGAAATCAACCGGTAGTAAAAAGAACAATAACATCAGAAGTTTTCTTAAGAATCCTGTTGTTAGGCTCATTACGACAGTTTAGAGTATCATTTTTTACCATGTTCACTATCTTAGTTTAAAATGCCGACACGCTAATCTTGAATAATTATTAAAGAAATGTTGAGGGCATCATCAGCTGTGGCTGATGGGAATCAGTCATCAGTTTTGGAGGTATTTTTCTTCATAAGCCAAAATATTGAAAAAGGTCAGAAACATTTGAGCTGATGACAGAACTGGATGAAAAGCTAAGGGATCACAGAGTTAATCAGAATTCATCCTGAGGGAAATAAGAAGTCTGAGACAGTACAAAGCCGGAAATATTATTAAAAAAAAAAAGTAAAGTCATTGAGAAACCAGCATCTAACACAAGGTCAGTCCATCTAACACATGTTGAGATATTTCAAAAATCTGACTTTCTGGTAGAGCAAGATGAAAAGTTAAGAAATGACAAAAATCGTTGGGATTCATCCTCTGGGAGTCACGAAAATCTGTAAAACGTTTCCAACTTCCCTTTAAGAGTATGATAATATCAAGAATATTGTGAAGTACAACATGATTTATAAGTCTTACTCCTGAGTATAGAGACATCATAATATCTTTGTGAGAAATTGTGACTTTGTCTTGAAGTCAGTTGCATATCTGTTTCATTTAAGTGGCACTTCACCAAACTCCACAATTATGTCACTATTTTTAGAGATTTTTGAGAGACCCCTCAGTAGGTTTAAGTCAAACTTAATGTCCCTGAAAACCAAGCTTGTACTCCTGAAGCTGACCTCAAAAATGTTGACAACACTTTCTTGCTTATACCCCAAACCTCAGGTTGTGTTTTATATACAAACCTCGGAGCAAATGACCTTTGAGTGCTTCGGATAAGTGAAGCTGACCGGGACGGTTTTGAAAAAAACAAAAAAAGAGACTTATAATAAAGTAACGTTTCTCTGTGCGTTTTCTTCCAGTCGAGACTTCAGAAAACATGAGGAACATACTGCAAGTTCAAAAGAAAGCAGAGAAAAATTTATTGGTGCGATGTAATTGAGTCATGATAATTTGTAATTTATTTCTCCCTGGGTTCGGAGCACGCCAACAGGCAGCGGGAAAGGAGGCTGTTATAACAGTTACTGTATGGAAAAATTGCAAAGTGTTTTTCTGGCTGTATCGTTTATACTAGTGCTTTGTGGCCATTACAGCACCATAAATGAATCAAGAATGACTCAGGTCTTGTTAGAAGTAAAGATACATTCATTGTTCATTTAAAGGGCCATTTTACATGAACTGGTTTTGATGAAATCTTGTTTAAGTAACTTGTATGGTTGGGCTGAAACTGTTTTGATTATCGATAAAAAAAAAAAAAAAGAAGCCAAACATGGTCTATTTTCAGCTTTGCAATCGAGAGGATTTTCCCCCTTCTTCTTTTTTTGTTGTTGTTGTACACCAAATATATTTGGAGTTTTGGACTTTTATTTGGACAAAACAAGCAACCTGAAAGATGTCACACTTTTTTTTTTTTTTTTACACTTTTCTGACTTTTTAATTAAACACGGCGACAATAATTGGCAGATTACTCAACGATGAACAAAATCATTAGCAGAAGCTGCGGTGGGAAACTTGTGATGATTTCAGACCGCAAGGCCCAAGTTCACAAGAGTGTTTACACAGTTGTTTCCCTGACTCATTTCAAAGACACAGCAGATCCCGAGTGCGGTCCAATCCTGTGAAGTGGATATTTTTACATAACTTAAATTTAAGGTTATGTAAGATTTACTCACTATATTGTGAATACCTAATAAATTATTTGTTTTATACCAACAGGGAATGGTTTGTTTTTTTCCACTAAATCCTTTTAAAAAAGCAGCTATTTTCTTATTCAATTCCTCATTTGGATAAATGTTTGGTTATCAGGGGCCATATTTACTGATTCCTCTTGGGGACGTTTTTTTTGTGCAGAAGTTACAAAAAGAGTCAAAGAGATTCAGACTCAAATCTGGTTTGAAGGTTTTGCCAAATGGAAATGTATAATTTGCCAAACAGGAATACATCTGCGACAAGATTAACAGCTAGATTTAAAAGTTTAGTTCAAAATCTGGTGACTGCAAACTGCTTTATCTTATTAAATCAAGAACAACGCAGCAAACGCTTTACAGCGCAAGTGTTGAAGGACATTCGACTGCATGCTTCAGTGCTTCTCTTGCACAGACAAATGGGACCTCTCACAGAGCGCTCCTCTTTCAGTACCGTTCAAAGAAGCAGCGCAAACAAGCTCATCAAATTATTCTTCAGGCTTTAGTCTCTCCTGCTCACCTCTAAAGATTCGTCCAGACACAGTTGGCATGCATTCTCCCTCTCTTCCCCTTAAATCACAGTCGCCGTACTGTCGGTGCCAAATGGCTGAAAGAGTTTCTCAAAGGGCCCCTGAAGCTGCAGCACAGAAACTGCTCTCGAATCCCTCCCCCCTCCTCCCCCGCTCCCAACTAAAAACAAACTGGGTGCAACTACAGATTTCTTCCCATCAGGTTCGAACACAAAGAACCCCCCCCCCCCGCAGGACCTCAATCCATAACAAGCCTGTTTTTCCAAGCAGTTACCACATGCGAGGCATGACCACAAAGCGGAGCGCAAGGACCTGATTAACTGCAGGTCATTGACCACGTTAAGCTGCCCAAACAACCTTAACTGGCTCTGTCTCAACTTTTGTAAAAACCACATTCTTACTTTCCTACCTGCATCATTTCCACATCGCCCCCGCAGCTGAGCTCAAGTCTACAAGTGTTGGCCGAGACACCGTTTTAAACACGCAGCTCATTCATGTGTTGAAACACTGTATGGCTTCTTTATAAGCACGTCAACCCCACTGATGGGCCTGATTCTTCAGACCCAGAGAGCTGAATTGTGTTTTCTTTTTGTCGCCTCCTGCAGAAAATCTGTCTGACATCCACTTCATCAGCTGGTTAAAATCCCTGCACGGTATCTGGTTCGCAACCCTGCTGAGGTATTTCAACGCAAACATCTCAACACGGCACAGACGGGGGGGGAGGGCTACCATCTAAATTTAGCACATTAGCTAACTTTTGCTATTAGCTGTAAACACGACATACACAGCGGAGACTATATGGGAGGTTTTTTTGCAGGTATTTCGTCATAAACCAAAAGTACCGCACAGATTGAAGTAGTGATTTTAAAGATGATGCAATATGGAAAGTGAAGGGATCCATGAAAGTCAGTAGGATGTCATCGTCTGTGGAAGAATTCACCCAATAGTTGTAAAGATACTTCTGGACCAAAGTGGTTGACAGATATATTGACATTACCGTCTTTAAAAACACAAAAATCTGTTGACTGAAAACTTTCAGCTGCATGTGTGAACAACTGGTGAAAACCCAAAAAAGAAAAAAGAAAAAAAAAAACCCTCCTGTTTGAACAGCAATGAAAAAAACAAAACAATAAACTTTTAAATGAATCCCATCAGGAGCATTTCTCCAACGGTGCACGGACGCTGTGAGCAGCAGTGGAGGAGGATAAAAAACAAAAAAACAAACTATATCAGCTGGTCAGTATAAGTCTGCATGATTCTGCACATACCAGCTCCCCCCCCAGGGCACGGTTCACGTTTCTCTCAGCATAACAACTGTCACGAGGGCCAGCTAGCAAAGATCCTACACTTGCATAAAGATAGACAGGTTAGGTATGATACGAGGGCCAATTGGAGTTTCTCCATTCGGTCCCACAGCTGCGGTGGTCAGAGGGCAAAGTACGGACGTCCAGTCAGCGTCTCTAAATACGAGGTTCAAGAACGACAGCAGAAGATGATCTCAACAAACAAACAAAAAAATACTTAAGAGTTGAGACTCTCAGCATCATCAGGCTAATCTGAAAACAGTTACCCCCCCGCCTCCCTCCCACTAGAAAAAAAAGAAAGAAAAAGGATTAGAATCAAACTGAGTGTTATTTGGAAATGCAGAACTACTGCCAATGTTTCTTTGGAGAGCACAAGAGCTGAACATGAAAGCCACGCAGCCCTCTTTGTATTCAGCTGAAAATAAGCAGCTTTCAGTTAAACATTCTCTTTGTCTTCCATAATGAATGAAACATCATTCGTTTGCTCATTAATAAGCAAGCTATGACCACACAGTGAGGCGGATGTAACGTGAGCGGGCTTCACAGCTTCGCTCCAAACGGCCATCACAAACTTTAATATCTGGAGTGCTGTGAAATATTCATGGGGGTTACCAAGAAATCTGCATTTTACTTTAAAAATTGGTCGAATATCCTGAGAAAACAGAAATTAAGGAAATATATGTGTCTTCACAACGATAAATCCCTGAATTATGAATTCCATCTGCCCTCATCTGGAAGCCAAAGATCTTCTGTCGTTGGGATTTTTTTTTTCCCTCTGATGTTGGCAGGAGGACACATGACTGATTGAGCTGTGTGGGTTTTTTAGAGGGGAAATATGATCCCAATTTTCTTTTGGACAGGGCCTACAAGGACTATCTAAATATTCAGGTATATAAAACATCACAACTGTGATGGTTGTTTGATTTTGACATGTTTAAGTTTGCTAAATTTGCCTCAAAAGCCAGAAAAATAGGACAAAGTTCACCATTTAATCCGTATTTCTTCTGATGTATTAATTTCTCTAAATGTAATAAAGAAAAACCTTCTCAAAAAGAATAATTTCACAAGATCCTGCAGGTCCTTGAGAAACAAAGAGATTACTTTACTTTTGTGCAACGACATTTCAAAAATCACTTCTTCCTTAAAATGTTTATTCGTTTTCTTTCAACACGCGGAAAAGTACAGATGCCGTAACAATTTATTTTGCTACAAACTGAGCCGACACATTTGATAAAGGTAAGAAACAAGCATAAAACATGTTCATTATCCTAAAATCCTTTAAATAAACACAAAAAAAATGCCATAAAGTCATTCAGAATAAATGACTTTTATGGGATGCTGCATATACTATCAGAATACTACTGCGTGTTTGAGCTCAGTTAGGATCCCACAGATGTTAAATCCCTCTCATAAACACATCAAACTCCAACAACAGACAACAAAAGATGAAGATATATTTGGGATTTGGGAGGCTTGGTGCTGCATGGAAAGTGTTGTTACTGCCAATCATAGATATAAAACATATGAAAATCCATTTTATATCCTGGGTTTATGCTGTGCAGGCTGTTTGTTCTCACAAGCGTCTAACTGCTTTCGTCCCGCAGTTAACAGCACAGGCGACAACCTCGGACTCTGTCCCTCAGATCAAATCCAACCCCCCCCCCCCCCCCACCCCCCCACCCACCCGAGGCTGTCTGGGGCGACGAATATATTTATCCGCATGTGCACTTGTCTGATGCAAACGCAGATTATCTGAGAACGAAGCAAAAATCTGCGCCTCACGGGGCCGCATTCATCATTCATCGCTCCGTCCGCGAGGAAAAGCAGGTGAGAAATCTCTGAGCAGGGAGGCCAGAGTTTAGTCCCGAGACACCAAGAAAAAAAACCTCTCGACTCCACTCATTCTGGTCTGCAGATGACAGAACTGTGTGCCTGTTTTCTGTGAGATGAAAGTGAGGATTAACAGGCTGCTTGCGGAAGGTGAAGGCCACCTGACTGATTTATGATGACACATGCTGGTAAAAAGGGGTCAGAGGGGGGGGGGGTTCACTGGCTTCATTATGTAGTATTAGCAGGACGCTCAAATATAGCGCTGACAGTTGCGTCTTACAATTTCAGACACAGATACGGGTTCATAACGCAAGCGTCAGTAATACGAGGGTCTGCATGGTGCCAGAGTTTCAACATAGTCTGGTGTGTCGGTGACGAAGGTCCGGATCCCTGTGCACACAACACTGCTGCACAAACATGAAAATGAACACAAAATGAAGCATTTTAGAGCAGGAACTGAACAAAAAGTTATTCAAGATACCAATTTTTTTTTTTCTTCGATTTCTGGGAGGATTTCGGTGTGTTTTATAGCGAAATGATGTGCGCAGCACGTACTTAAACATGTCCCCCAATACACCTTACATGTCGTGCTTTTAGCTAAATGTTGCAAAACCTGCCAAAGAGCCCTTGGATGATTTTTAAGACTTGTGCTCTGGGCACAATCTTTTTTGCATTTGTATGGAATAAATGGGTCAAATGGCACCGCAGCTTGAACAGTGGTCCAGATTCTGACAGGTGCTCTATCGCTGCTCAGCAGGTGTCTATTTTAGGGGCCGAGGTTGCTTAAGAAGGCTTGCTTGTGTGTGTGTGTGTGTGTGTGTGTGTGTGTGTGTGTGTGTGTGTGTGTGTGTGTGTGTGTGTGTGTGTGTGTGTGTGCGTGTGTGTGTGTGTGTGTGTGTGTGTGTGTGTGTGTGTGTGTGTGTGTGTGTGTGCGTGTGTGTGTGTGTGTGTGTGTGTGTAGGGAGTAGGCCGGTGGACGGGAACGGTGAGGAGGCCGAATCACAGCAGCAGACCAGTGAGCAGCTCAGCGCCTCACGAACACATGATCCCTTCAACTACACCCACACAACACTCCCAATTTCAGCTCATCTTTGATGTGTCAGTGGCATCCTGCCGCCGTCATCTGCTGATTGTCAGCAAAAATGCAGTAATTTTCTATAAGTGCTGTTGCACATCAGTCGTACGCTGTTTGAACTGATCGAAATCAACTTGACCTCTGAACTCGGGGTGAAATGGGAGGAAAAACGGGGTCGCGTGCAAAATGAAGGAGCAAAAACGAATCGGAGAAGAGGCTTTACGATTGTACCAAATAATCTCCAGATGAAGTCAGTGGTGAATAATCCAATCATCTTTTCAAAAGTGTGCAAATCAAAGTGCTTAAATAACTGTGACAGAAATGGTATTGATAACACAAAATGTCATATATTTGATTGATTTAAAAAAAAAAAAAAAAAAAAAAACCTCCAGTTCCAGCTGATATGTGAAACTAATTCAAATATCACTGCAACCTCATATACCTTCATACCAAATACTTGCACTGACTTGTGCTTCAGGCTGTTAACTACGTGCCAAAGGAGCAGCTCAAGTTTAGAGATTTCCTTACCGAGCCTTCTAATGGGGTCCGTGGTCCTCTCGGCCCCTTTGCTCCTCTGCTCCCGCTGACCGGTGCTCGGTGCCTTGCCGCCGCCCAACATGCTGGAAACCGGCGGGCTGCAACTTTCCTACCAGCGCTCGGGACAGTTTCCTCCGGGGCGCTGCGTCTGAGGGTTGCAGGTGTCGCGGAGCTGCCCCACAAGGACCCCGAGAGCAGACAGACGCGGCCGCGCGCAACAGCTTATTCCTTTTCCACATGTAGTATAAAGTCCCTCCCCGGCGCTGCTCTCCATGCCTGTGCGTAACATGACTCCAAACCAAGGCGCACACTTCGGGCGCCCTCACCACCACCAACACCTCCTCCTCCTCCTGTCCCAACACAGACAAAACGGTCAAATCCCCTCTCCCTCCCTCCCTCCCCCACTCCCCCCGCTCCCAACACACACACACAACCATGCATACATTTATTATGTGCTTTTTAAAGCTTTCCTGAGAACACACCAGTTGTTTACGAGGGTGAGACCGGATCACAAAGGTCACTTTTTCTTTTCTTTTAAGACTTAAGAAGTTTTAAATAAAGATTTTATGAACTTTTTTTTTTTCACTAGCACGAAAATATACAAAGCCAGACATGGATATGTTTTTACGTGATTTCACTAAGTGTCCTGAAATGATTCGTATATTCTGGTTTTGATTATCCTTATTTTGTTTGATAATATAAAATAGAATTGCACACTGTACGTGGGCTCATAATAAAAATAAAAAAAACTGCACCGTGATTTACAGGCCTATGTTGCACCTAACTTCTCACTGAAAAAAAAAAAAAGTGTACTTACAAGTATATTGACTTCCACTGCCAGGAAGTATGGTGACATATTTTTTTTTTCGCCTGCTGTTGCATCATGGTCCATCTAATCAGCTGGACTCTTTTCCTACAGGTGAGCTGGTCCTTGTTTGAAAAAAGTTTGAAAAACCAACATTAGAATAAATCTGAATTGTCTTTCTCTGCGGGGGTTACAGAATAAAAGCAGGGGGGGAAAAAAATGTATTTACTTTAAGAAAAAAAACGAAAAAAAACCTACTGCTGATCCAAATCGTTATGTCCGTGGATGAGGAAGCAGCGCCCCCTGTTGGTTGTTTAAAGCACCTAATAAGATCTCAACAACAATCAATTCTATAATGCCAAATTCATCTTGTGCAGCCTGTACGTGCATGATGTCTGAGTGGATTTGAATGGTACTTTATGAAAGAGAAATAACAGACTGTAATCTTTGTGTGTGTGTGTGTGTGTGTGTGTGTGTGTGTAAGTAGATGGTGCTCACAGTACCAAAGCAATGGCTGCAAACTTAATTAAATCTTTGTAATGGAGTTATAACAGAGAACAGAGGGACCAGACCTCAGCTGGAGCAGGAGCTGCCAACGGAAGAGCAAAAAAATGTGATCTTCTCCTGATCCACAGCCATTCAAAGAGCACACATATTTACACACAGACACACACAAAGAAGCAGGTTTGGTAGGTTTGGGTGGAGAGATGTTAAGGTGAAATGTTTCTTTAACTCAGTCATTTATTGCGGCGGCTGCATCTCATGTTTTTCTGTTACATTTTTCCTCCCAAAATTTAAAAAAAAAACCCACCCATTTGGACCTGCAGGAAGTCTCCAACTGTGCTCAGACGGATATTAGCCAATGCCTAAAATGTACACTTCCAAGACCGTGCAATCACACTATACACAATTTTATTTATTTATTTTTTATAATTTTAATCTTTCATCTCCTCTCAATGGGCAGCAACAACCAACATTAGACAGGGTGAGAGATTAAGTCATGCCTGCTAATCCTCACAAGCTCTGATCTATGCAGGAGCAGCTTTGGGTTTCCTGTGGCTGCACCAGCTCCTTGATTCCAGAACATGGGACCCCCCCCACCCCTCCCTCCACCACCACCACCACCACCCTTACCGACATACGAACTAGGACGTCTCACCACCTCTTCCCTCAAAAAAAAAAAAAAAAAAAAAAAAAAGGATTTCCAGTTTCAGCTCCCTTATTTTGCCACTGAGCTGAAACTCTCGCCTGCTTCTATTAGTAGAAACAGTCGGCCTGTGTTGTTTGCAGCCAGTGGATATCCCCCCCCCAAGTCTTAGGAGAGAGACAGAAAGCAGTCAGCCACCGTCAGAGGTCACAGACTGAATAACCTAATTCTTCCATTAATGGAAGAGAAAACTGAAGATATATATATATATATATATATATATATATATATGTGTGTGTGTGTGTGTGTGTACAGTTAAAGATGCACTTGACTGATTGACAGCAACGCTTCCAGTCTGTCTTAATATTTCCTGTATGTGAATGTAAAGACTTGAACAAATAGACCAAGAACAGTACAGAACCAATAATTCAGATGTGCACTAAAAAAAATAATAAAAAAATTAAATTAAAAGAAAAAAGCTTTCCTTTTCCACTTAATTTTTTTTTAAACTGTATATTCTTACACAAGCTTGAAAGAAAAGGACGTTGTGCATTGTGATGAGAAGACTTCTTCCAAAAACAAACTATAAAGACAAAACAAAAACTACATGAAAGCTCCAGTGCTACCTGTTTTTTTTTTTGTTGTTGTGTTTTTTTTGCAGGATCCGGGCGCCGTCTACTTCCTGAAACTAAAGACAGTTAAATCGAAGATCTCACGCGGGGTGTTTTCACTCCGCTTGTGTTGTTGTTGTTGTTGTTGTTTCCTCCACCGTTTCTGGCTCAAACTTAAAACGTAACAATCAAATTTAATCGCAATACTGAGAGGAAACGCGCACACGAAATATTACAGTCCAGGAAGTACGCGGGTCCCTCACGGACACGTCGGCCTAGTTAGCAACTTTGCTAACGTTATCTTTTTTATTTTTTATTTTTTAAAGTGAATTGTTTTACTTCCGTTGCGTGCTCGCTGCATTTATATCGACGGATTTTTTTAATTTTTTTTTATAAAAATATATTCTTTGAAACTGCTCGACCATTCGTGGTTTATCAACTTTTATTATTATTATTATGTGATGCTAGCTAGCCTAGCTTCATGGCGGTCATCGTCACACCGGACCGTTTTTTACTGGTGAACGATTAAAACTTTTTAAAGGTTTATTATTATTTTATTTTGGTTTTTGGTGCGTATGGCTTCACATTTTTGCGGAGAAACGATGCAGTGTTTTTATTTTTTTTTTAATATTTTTGTGGGGAGCGACGAACCACGCAGCTCCGTATTGGCTAGCTTACGTTTGGCTACGAGCTCGTTTACTCTTAGCGGTTTTTAAAAATAATAATAATAAAATAAAAACTGTGTAAACACTCCAAAAAAAAAAGAAGTTAATCTACACCAACTCCCGTCGACCGGTAACAGGATTATTTAACGAGTCGCCTGACCCTCCCTTCGGACTGTGAACGCAGCGGCGGCTTCACAATAAATGTCATTTGTTTACGCTGATTCCAGACTTCACCTCCTCCTCCTCTCTCCTCCTCCTCCTCCTCCTCCTTGCCCAACAAACATATCCCTCCGCACAACACAAGACTACCGAGACCGAAACGTTTTGTTTTACCCAGCTGGCACCGGAACGACGCGTTTTTTTTTTTTAATGCCGCCGGTCGTGAAGAGCAGCTCCATTTTGAGAAGGAGCGGTATTTACTCGTTTTCTAACGTGAACATTGAAAGCGGACTAGTTCCCGCACGAGGTTTTCTTCATTTTGCTAAAAAATACAGGAGGCGTACAATGTATTGTTGACTCCAGCTTGGACTATTTGATCAGTAAATAAGAAAATAAACCCTACTGTCGTAAATATAAACACTTCTTATTTGCTCTCGCTTCGATATTATGTCATTCTAAGGAGATTAAGCGACCTTGTATATCGTAACTTTTAATCGTGCCCCCCTTAATTTGTAAATAGTAGCGTCCATAAAAAATGCCCGGGACTGCTTTCTTGGTGAGGATTACGCACTTTTGATTGACCGTTAGACCGTCCAATCACAAAATACCTTAAGCTTAGCAACAGTAAAGTTGCTCTCTTGTCCAATCAAAAAAGAGAAGGATGGGGTTTATCGGGCTCAAGATCCTGACATGTGATTGGTCGAAATGCTCGTCAGTTATCGTAGACTTGTGGTACATGTAGTTCGGTGGGGAGCTCTCCGCCAATGATCGGCTGGAATTAAAACCACATGCCCCACAATTCATTAGGTGTTACAAGCAGTAGCATGCGCGCGGCCAGAGGCGGAGCTGCTATATAAATACGAGCTCCCTCTTCTTGAGAAGCACACGGGACACTGTTGTGACGGTAGAACGTAGTCTCCCGGTGAGCGGTAGTTCTGACAGCATCGAAACGGTTAATGGTAGTTAGCGACAGTTGCTCTGACAAACCCTTGGAGGAGTAACAAGTGTTTACTGTTCGGAAGTGTACTTTTACTTTGCGAGAGTTTTGTTTTGAAAACGTCCAAAAAAAAAAAAAAAAAAAAAAAAAACCAGAAAAAAAAACTTTCTTTATCAATTTCGGTTCATTGTAATTTTTTTTTTTTTTTTTTTTTTTTTTTGAATAAGTTTATTTTGGTTCGGATTAAGTTGAACGTCTTTTCACGAACTTTGAAGCTCAAGCCTCGAAGGGCATGAACGTCATCTAAAATGTGCTAAAGAAAAAAAAAAAAAAAAAAAAAAAGACCAAAAAAAAAAAAAGAGAAAAGCGGAGCCATCGGAGCGGATCATCAGGATGACGGAGCCGGTGGAGCAGACCCATCACCTGAAAACTTCAGGCAGGCCATCAGGTGGGAGCAGCGGAGACGGTTTGGAGCATCTCCCGGCCAGCAACCATGGTAGACCGCTGAACGGCGACAGGGGGCGACAGAGAGAGCAGAAGCAGCAGCAGCAGCAGCAGCAGCAGCGGCGGGCGGAGAACTGTGGGGCTATCAACACAGACAAGTTATGGCAAATGAAAGGCGGACAGAGGGAGGTGTGCCCTGCCTTAGCGTCCGGAAACCAGCACCCGAAGTGCCCCGCTGCATCTCAGCCTCAGCAAAAAGCCGGTGTCCTTTCGGCGAGCGACGGTAATCACACCTCGCAAGGGAAAAACGGCGAAGACAGACCGCTGCAGGAGACTTTGAACCAGGTGCAGGAGAGTTTGCACGTCGACTCCGACACCGGCTTGGATGTGCGCCTGGGCAAGAAGAGGCACAGGCGCAGGACCTCCAGGAAGAAGCGCAACTGGAAGCCTTACAACAAACTTTCCTGGGAGGAAAAGAAAGCCCTGGAAGAGAGAGAGACGGCCAGGGCTTCGCGGATGAGAGAGGAGATGTTCGCCAAAGGGCTCCCGGTGGCCCCCTACAACACCACCCAGTTCCTGATGGACGAGCACGACCGAGAGGAGCCCGACCTCAACACCGAGACCGGGGTCAGGCGGCCTCTGGGGGTCGGCGCCCGCATGGAGGACACCGGCAGCGAGGAGGAGTTCTTCGACAACGAGGAGGACGACGACGACGACGGCAGCGGCGGCGGCGGCGGCGGAGGAGGCAGCGACGGCATCGGGAGGCCCGGCAACGCAGGTGGGGAGTTTCTCCAGAGAGACTTTTCCGAGACCTACGAGATGTACCACGTCGAGAGCCTGCAGAACATGACCAAGCAGGAACTGGTGCAGGAGTACCTGGAGCTGGAGAAGTGCATGTCCCGGCTGGAGGAGGAGAACAACCGGCTGAGGCGCGCCGTGCAGCCCGGCGGTCTGACCGTGGAGATCTCCCAGGTCCGGGTCGGAGAGATGGAGAGGGAGCTGGAGAGACTGAGAGCCCAAAACACGGAGCTGCTCCTGCAGAGCCAGCCCAGCAAGGACAGGGGGCAGGTCGCTACAAATTAAAGGACACATGTCAAGTAGGGAAAAACCATTGGAATAAGGTAAAAACAACAACAACAACAACAACAACATGGGACTACTGCATTTAAAAAAAAAAAAAAAAAAAACCAAATTGTCATCCGTTTTGTGTAATCACTTTGTCATCTGGACAATGAAGTCCTTGCATTGCGATGCAATACAATACTGACGTTTCTTTTCTATTAAGGTGTCCTGATCAAATTTGTTTTTCAAGAAGAAATGTAAATATTTCAAAATTAAGATTTTTTTTTTTTATTATTATTATTATTTTTTTTTATAAAGAGAAGGTATTTAACAACACCAGAATATTTTGTTTGTTTTCCCGGTCAACTCAGTTGGTGTCCACTGACATATGAGCCGTTTCATTTGTAATTTTTAAAGAAAACAAACATTGTATGTGGCATTTCCTCCCAGAAACTTAAAAAAAAAAAGAAATTCCAGCTAATCTGGCCAGCCTGCAAAGACTGCTTTTTTTTATTTTTATTTTTATGTTGTTTATTTTTTTTTTGCAGCAGTAAACTCCAGAGTGAACATTTTAACAGTTGTGTGTTAACATTAGTTCCAATAATAATAATAATAATAATATATATATTGAAGTTCTGATTTCAAGCTGTCATGTGTTGTAAAAGCCTGCTAAAAAAAAAATAACAACCAAACAACAGGAAGGGGTTAATAAAAGCTGCAGTGAGGAACTACTGTCTGTGGCTTTTGTCAGATTATAATCCCTAATCTTTTTATTATTTATTTTTTTGTCTTGCGAGGATCCCGGACAGGGCCAGACACACGACACGAGTGGGCTCTGAATAGGAAGAAGACGAGGAGGAGGGGGTTGTGGGGGTGGGGGAGAAGGTGGAGGAGATGCTGCTTTTTATGAAGGCGAACCCACTCACAGCTAAATCTGTGAGGCAGGAAGAAATGCAAAAATGGGTTTTTACTGCTCTTCTTTCTGATCAAATCTGGAGAAGTGTGGGTCACGTGAAAAGTCCCACCCCCCCCTCCAAAAAAATAATCAGCAGAAAATTGTGCTAATAAAGCTTCTTTTTCCCTTCTTTTTAGGATAATCCGTTTAAACAGATTTCCAGTGTTACAGCCGATGTTTACAGAATGCATAAATATACAAGTTAAAAATACGAGCCTCAGTGGTTTAGAGTAAGTTTTCCCTCGTGCCTCCGGAGAGGCAATCTGTGCCCGGAGGCCTGGAGGGACATTTCCAGTCTGCGGCCTCCAGGGGGCGACATTCAGCTCCTATTTATAAGTTGCCTGCGCTGCAAAAGCCACAAGAGCTTCCTGTGAAGTGTGTCTTGCAAAAAAAACAAAAAAACAACAACAAAAAGACATCTCAAAATCAAACGCACGTGAAGCCTTTTTTGTTTTTTCTTTCTTAAACATAGTTCTGTTTATTTACATCATATAACCTCGCTTTAAAGCACACAGCCGTGAGGGGAAATGATTTCAGGCGGACAACCTTTTTATTTAAATTTGTTTTTTTTAAGTCCAGTTCATTTTCATATTAGTTATACTCGAAAGCAATTCCAAATGTACACAATACAATATGTTACATATTAAGATAGTATGTACAAAAAAAAAAAAAAAAAAGATTTGAAAATACAATAATGGGACATTAGGTAAAAATCACATTTCAGACAACACACACCAACTGTTGAGGTTTCCTTTTTCGATGAAGTCACGAAGGGCTGCTTCATCTGGAGGAAACTGGATGTTGTCTGGCATGACCTAATGCAGTTTAAGGGAGGGGAAAGGGGGCGGGGAGGGGGTGGGTTGGGGGGGGGGTGGGTTAGGGCTTGTTAGGTGTACCATATTCACACACGGTGGGTTACGAGGCAAAAGAGCGATGACCTCAGTTTGTTAAGAAAAAGCAGCTGAGAGAATAATACGCCTTTTTTCTTTTTTTTCTCCCCCTCTTAGCAGCATCGGTAAATAGCTGTTAATGCCTCCGTTTGAAAGGCAGAGAGAAGTGCATAGACGTGTCCTTGGCTTGAAGTGTGCTTCTTCTTCTTTTTTTTTTCTTCTTCTTTTTCTCTCAGTTATATCACTTGTAATTAATGTACACATCTTTGGGGTCCGTGCCTTAGTTTATACCGTCAGCCACAGCAGAGGAGGGAGCGAGAACCCAGAAATAACGACGAGGGAAACGGGAAGATGAGAAGCGAGCATGGCACTGCAGAACAAAAACAAAAAAACAAAAAAAACACATTCCAGAAATCAGGCACTTGTAGAAAAAATCTTGAGGTAAGACAAGACTAGAACTTATTTATTATTATCATCGTCGCTGCTACTCTTCTTCACCGGGTTATTTGGTCAGATGGAAACAAGGCGAGTCTCTGGCGACTCCTCGAGCTGCACCTCCTGTTTTTGTTGTTGGGTTTTTTTTTCTTCTCTGGTGGCAAATTGGATCCACGCTCAAGAAACAATAGAACATTTTACGACATTCTTGCTTTCATTTCCTGCAATGTACCATCCCCCCCCCCCCCTCCCCACCTCCTCAGCCGGGGGAGGATTTATCACAACCTGACCCGATGGGAGGAAAAAACAAACTCGTCACGTAACCCCCTCCCACCACCCCCACCCCCCTTTCCCACCCCCCCACCCGAGGTAACAAGTACGCCGAGAGACGCAGCAGTCTGTCGAGACACCGTCGGGGCTTCGTACTTCGTCTCCGGCTCAGTGAGTGCGAGCGGATCTGCGGGGGCGACCGCTCGGTAATCCCGGACACGAGCAACCGAGGGAACGACGAGGTCAGCCGTCGCGAGTGCCACCTGATAATTTAACCGGATTTACGTTTCATCGCTGGCTACGTTGCAGTTACTGGAGAGTTTTCGCGCAGCGATCGGGAGTATTAAGACGACGCCTGGTGAGATAAAAGGTTTTCCTGCACAGTGCTGCGAATCGGAGAGAGAAAAGGCCATCGATGAGGAAATAAGGAACAGTCGGAGTCGCGTTCATCTCGTCTCCGTCGAACAGGTAACGCCCGAGAGGTGAAATCACAATAAAAGTACTTTTTTTTTTTAGTTATTTTTTAACTTTAATACAAAATATATATATATAATATATATATATTGAATATAAAACAAAACAAAAACAAACAAAAAAAAGAATATATTAAGGGAAACATTTCAAGTAACATCTTGAAGGAAACGACTGTGCACTTTGTACGCACTTTTTGTAAACCATTAAAAAAAAAAAAAGTAAAAACAAATATGATAATATTTATATTTACAAAAGGTTAACTTAACAAGGCTTTGTACAAATGTTACAAAAAAAAAAATGTATTTATTTTTTATTTTTTTTTGCTCAACACAAACACCTGCACGCTCGGACATGATCACGAATATTGTTGCGCAAACACACATAAACATTATTAACAAGTAGAGAGAGGCGACTGTAACCGAGCGTGTCGGCGACCGAACGGATCTCCCGTGAGGGGAAGCGAGAGAGTTACAGTGTCTGTGGTCGGAGGAGAAGGAGGAGGAGGAGGAGGAGGAGGAACAGATTAGGAAGACTGATATGAAAAAAAAAAAAAAATCAGCTGATCTCCCTCTTGAAATGGTTTTAAAACGACTTTTAAATTTGTGTTCTCGTGGCCGTCTCTCGCGGATCACTGAACGTGGGTTCGGAAACATTTTTGCGATACAGTTAAAACCCCGCTGCGACAAGAAAAGCACCATTTCTTTTCTCGGGGAGCCGGAGGAAAGGCCGCGTTTCAAGCATCTTCCTCCGGCCACCCGAAGGGATTCAAACCCTTTGATTTGTGTCGTCTTGCGAGTCGAGGCCGGGAAGGAAAGGAAGAGAAGACGACCCGGAAAGGATGCCCGGCGGGGAAGAGAATTCTTGGCTGCGACGTGGATTTGGTGGTTGAGGTCTGTTTGTGTCCCTGTGTCGTTTCTATAAAAGCACACGTAGAGGAAACGGAAAAAAAAACACACAAAAAAAAAAAAGCTTTGGCAACACTGGAACGCCCCTCGTCATGCAAACGGAGCTCATCGAAAAGAATAAAGGGTGCTGCTGCTGCTGCTGCTGACGGTTCACCTGGAAACCAACCAAGCAGGCTCACAGGTACTGGTGGAACCGAGAGGTGGGCGCCTGACGTGCGGCCGGTCCTTGGTCGAGCCCGTCCGCGTCCCGGGGCGGCCCTTGCGCTTTGACCTGGTTCTGGTTGATGGGAGACAAGGGGAAGTCGTTGACGTTCAGCGGGGGTCTCTTCTCGGACGTCTCGGTCGGGGAGGCCACCACGGTGTGTCTGCGCCAGGCCCGTCTCTTCCGGCGCGTCTCCGGCGACAGCGGCTTGCGCAGGCCCACGATGCGCAGGTCGTCGGCCGAGCCGAGCAGCCGGGCGCAGACGTGCTCGTGCAGCGACCTGCCGCCCGGGCCGGTCGGCGTGAAGGAGGCGGCCTCGCTGGGCGGCAGGGCCGGTTTGGGTCGGGCCGGGCGCAGGCTCTCCTGGCTGCTGCCCGACGAAGGGTTGGTTCTGGAGGTCTCCCTCTTGACTCTGGGCGCGCCTTCCGGCCCGGAGCCGGAGCCCGAGCCGGCGCCGGCGCCCCCGGACAGCTCCAGCAGGTCCAGCGAGCGAGCCTTGGACTTCTCCGACTTCAGCTTCTTCCTGGCCAGAGTGTCGCACTGGATCAGCTTGTGGGAGTTGAAGGAGGGCCGCGAGTGCAGTCTGTGAGTGGTGGAGGAGGAGGAGGACGAGGGCGTGGTGGAGCGCGCCCCTCCTTCGCTCCTCTCCGCCGAGTCCGGCATGTGTGTGAGGGCAGTGGGCGGGGCCAGAAGGTTCGTGGGCGAGAGAACGGGGGGTTTGTAGTGTGTGTAGAGGAAGCTGCGCGGCTGCGGCGCCGCCGGCTGAGTGCTGGCGGCCGCCGTCGGGTGTTTGTCGGGCGCCGTCGGGTGTTTGTCGGGCGCCGTCGGGTGTTTGTCGGGCCTCTCCTGGGTGAGCGAGCGCGACGCGAAGCCGCTCTCGTTGTCCGTCTCGCTCACCAGCTCGCTGTGCTCGTCGTCCGCGTCGTCGCCCCGCCCCTCCGACCCCAAGCTCCGCCCTAACGTGGAGAGCGTGGAGTAACCGGACACGATGGAGCGGGCGTCCTCCGGCGCTCGCCACGGCGGCCCCTTCGCCTCCGCCTGCACCTCCTCCTCCTGCAACAACAAGGCCGCCTGCCTTCCTCTCGCCTCCTCTTCCTCCTTGCGGCACGGCCGACTGGGAACGACCTCCGCCGCCTCCTCTTCTACCTCCTCTTTCGCTCGGCTTTCTGCAACTTCCTCATCGTTCTCCTCCTCTTCTTCCTCTTCTTCTTCTTCCTCTTCGTCGTCGTCCTCCTCTCCCTCTGCTCGAGGAGCAGTGTCTGCCACCGGCGACTCCGCCTCCTCTTCCTCCTCCGCCCCCGGGTGTCCGGCTTTGGTCGGCTCGTGCTCGGAGTCGTCGTCGGTGCTGCTGCCCACGCGCCGGCCGTTGTGGCGCTTCCTGCGTTTGCGGCCCGTGACGGCGGACATGATGGACAGAGTCAGGAAGTCCTTGGCTCTGAGGTCCTTCTTTGACCCCCACGACCCCTGAGAGGAGGAGGAGGAGGAGGAGGAGACGTCACTTTAGCGCCGGCACATCTTCTATGCTACACGATGTTGAACAATAACCTCGCACCGTGTGAAAAAGACGTTACCTTAGATTTCGCTGAGTCACTGTTGGTTGAGTCTGGGGAAAAAGAAAGAAAGACATCAGCGGGTCAGAACGGTGGAAGTCAACAGAAGGCCAGAACAGTCATTGGTGGAGGACACGGAGGCCGTGAAGGGACAATAAATCACAAAAAACTGCTCCTGCACTGCTCTCTGTGTTCGAGGCTTGATATTACCGTGGAGCGGTGGGGGGAGGGGGGGGGGGGGAGATTTCCATCAGCTGTAAAGAGGAAAACACCTGCTGTGACATCATCACAACATACTTGTACGTTTCTGTTGTCGTGAGCAGTGCAGCTGCAGTTTTGGGTCCTCTTTCTGACTGATTACAAAAATAAAGTACAAATCCCTTTGACGACATGTGAGGACCTTTGTGAGGGTCTCCCTCCGTGCCCTCCGATCATGACGCCCCCCCCCCCCCCCCCCAAGAGAAAATATGTAGACACTGCAGTGTGTGGAGGAAAAAAAACAAACAGTGATTGGAGGGGGGAAGCGGGGGTGGGGGGTGGGGGGGGGGGGGTGTTGGGGAGGTGAAACGGCATTAGGAAACCACGGCACACACCGATGACATCACCAAACAAAAACACAAAAAAAAACACTGACGACATCAGTCGGTGAAGGAAGCAGAAATAATCAAGAGAGTGAAAAGACACACATTCCCTCACAAACACACCGATGCGGCTGGTTTGTTTTTCTTTCACATGTTGTATGAAATCTCCGGGGGGGGGGGGGGGGGTTCGAGGAGGAGCCGTTTCTGATGTGCCGATGACATCGGTGGTTAATATCCCTTCATTTTGTGCCCAGCTTGGAGATTTTGGCCTTCACGGTTCATATTTTGTCTTTGTATCGTTGACCCACCAAAAGGAAGTCCTTAGGTCAGCCATTTTGACGAGTTTGCAATCAAAACAGGACAACTATGTTTGGTTCCAGCTCCTCTAATGTGAGGATATGTTGCTAATTGAAAATATTGTGAAAAGACACTTTCTGATGACACTTGAAACTCGTCTTGGACCTTTTCAACTATTTTCTGAGCTTCGAGGAAAAGTAATTTTTCCTATTAAATTATCTGCTGATTGTTACTAATATATTACAAATATTAAACATGAACTTGAGGGGTCAAATAAAGACGTTCACTCCATACAATAATCTATATACAGTTCTGCAGCACACTAATCTTTACCTTTAACGTTTCTCAGCGAATGTGCAACATTACTCAATACTCAAAATCTCCATTTCGTTCTCTTTGGCGCCCCCTATGGCGATAAGCGGTAAATGCAGCTGTGTTTTTAGATTTCACTTCACTTCCCAGAAATCCAATCTGTTAGTTTTTCACTAACTGCTCCGCGTGTGGGTTTTTTTTTCCTGAGAAAGTCCCCATTGAATGTTCAGTTTGTAACCCTGCAAATACAAAAAGCTCTTCATCAACGGACCACAGGCTCAATAACCATGGTGATACCTCACTCAGTTATAGATAGCTACTTATAATATTCAAGATTATTTGAGGTACGGTTCCATTTTACACACATTTTATGAGGTAGGGGATATTACAGTACGTGCTATTCTTGTGTACGCCCTGTTCTGGTGGTGTTAACGCTCCGTATTCTTACTTCACATCACCTGAAAAGATTGTCTGTTATGTCTCATCATCATCATCATGAAGAAATTTCCCCTCGGGGATTAATAAAGTGTATAAAATCAAAAAATCAAAAATCAAAGCATCATCATCATGTCAATCAAGAAGCTTTGCACAACATATTTTATTCTAAAAGTAAATAAGCACTGACATCACGGGTCAGAAACGGCACCACCTAGAGTCCCTCCAGAGGTACAAGTGGAGTTTCGGAGCCCGATGAGTGGCGCTGCACAGGTTTTAAAACCAACCGTCTGTCCCCCCCCCCCCCCCCCCCCCTGTAGGATGATCGCGGAGCGGCGCTCGGTCACCAGTGAGGGAGGCGTCTCCCGGTGACAGACGGCAGTTTTACACCCCCAGTGTCACAGACAGCAGCGTTAACAGGCAAGAAGGGCGTCCAGTCATCCATTAATTCATTAGTCAGACCGGGGCGACAGCGAAGTGACATATTGTTGTTGTTGTTGTTGTTTTTTTACCGACACCGAGAGGGAGACGCACGACTTTCAGGAGGGTAATGGAGGCTATGGAGACGACACAAACCATCACCACCGTTAACACACTCCCTCTAAGCACACACCCATTATGTCACTTTCACAATATGATGCACTGACGCAGTTGCACGCGCACGCACACACACACACACACACACACACGCACGCACGCACACACACACACACACACATATTGCCAGGGGAGTTCCCATCCTACCGCAGTGGCTGCTCCACAGGCTCAGCTAAGAGAAAGGAAATGCAGAAACGTACAGAGAGAGTGAAAGATGAGCAACGTGGAGGCGGAGAAATCTAGAGGTCAGCAGAGAGGAGAGAAGTAAAAGGCACGCTATCAAACACAGAAACACTCCCGCGTGATAACGAGCGCAACACTTTCCAATTCTTCTTGCTGCGTTCCAGTTCCGTTGGAAAAGTAGGAAATTCTGGCTTTAAAGTGGGACAAACTTCCCAAGCTGGACTCTCAAGTCACGGGAGGAATGGAGCCGTCGGACTTCACGCCAGAAGACACTTGAGGGGATTTACACTTGACATGCTTTTAAAACCTAAGAACTGCATCTCCTACATTTTATCGTGAAACTTGGCAGATTTGTTGACTCGAGTGTGAGAAGTACCCGGACTCGCACACTAGTGGAGGGGAATTTCCTACTTCCAGCTTTAAATGAAAAGCAGCGTTCATTTTGGGGTGGGGTGGAGGGGGTTGGTGGGCAATTTCAAATCTACCGGTCGGCTCGGTGAGTGAAAGGCAGAGAGCCGTGGACGCTGCGCTCACCTGAGGCCTCCCCGAGGAAAGTGGTCCTGCCGATGTTGGGGAGCAGGTGGTCGATGTTGGGGGCGGGCTGCACGTCCTCCGTGTCCACCGGCGTCTGCGGGGACAGACACGAGGCCGACAGCGTCAGAGGCTGGCACTCACAGCGAGAACTGAAGCAGCTCATCCATAAACTGTAAAGTGTTGCTAAATTGATGAGTCTAATGTTTAATGAGGTTTTTTTGTTTTTGTTTTAAGATATCCCTGGGGATTGTTATTATTTATTACAGGTAGTAGAGAGATGTCAGGACTTTGTAATGTGTTTAGCATCTTAAAACCTATATTTTTAGTGATTAAGTGCGGCTGGGCAATATATCCATATTATATCGACATTGTGATATAAGACTAGATGCTATCTTAGATTCTGGATAATCATAACATCATAATATTGCATATATATCTTTTCCTGGTTTTAAAGGCTGAATTACAGTAATTGGTCATTTCTTGAATTAAAGACTGTTCCAGCTGTCATAATGTCCACATTCATGTTCATCATCTATAAAAAAAAAAAAAAATCCCAGTGTAAATATTTGCCGGAAGCACCAACAGTCATAGTTATACTATACTACAATAAGATCACACTAGATGTCACCAATCAAACAGCAGTGACTTATTGGTTTGATCAACGACTCCATGACATGATGAAAAATAATTAACCCCTTAGTTTGTATTTTTCTTCAACATTAAAAACATCCCATTTATTAAAGTTTTTTTTTTTTTTTTACTGTCA
The DNA here is from genome assembly GCF_029030835.1 of Brachyistius frenatus. Taxonomy (NCBI): domain Eukaryota; kingdom Metazoa; phylum Chordata; class Actinopteri; family Embiotocidae; genus Brachyistius; species Brachyistius frenatus. The sequence goes on along the minus strand of NW_027210679.1, from coordinate 1,199,191 downwards.
CCATCTTGTAACAACACACGATATGGCAAAAAACTAAATATACAAAGTCAAACAGCTGCTACAAATATAAGCCAGTGAAGTACATGTCAGGGTTTGTTAAAAGCTGACTCTTATTACAGAGCGTGTCAAATTATTATTAGATCGTTGTTTATATGGTTGCATTTTTGTTGTGACCTGCTAATAAAAAATAGATGCAGTTAATGTCGAAGTTAAGGCTGCAAAAAAACCCAAAAAAACAAGCTACACTTTGACTTGTAGTTTTCAAAGCTGCTGCATGTTTCCTGTTGCATTTTTTTTAAACCACCTGTTGTACTCTTCATTTTCTAAAGTCTTCTGCTCCCCACAATAAAGACACAAACCTTTTCATCTTTGTCCAGCTCGTCTGTGAAAAACCAGGTGCACTACAAGAGTCACAGAGAGAAACAGACATTTAGCACGAAAAGCCATTTTACTAAGTGTTTATGTGTATGCATGCGTGTGTGTGTGTGTGTGTGTGTGTGTGTGTGTGTGTGTGTGTGTGTGTGTGTGTGTGGGCGTCACATCTCTCACATGTTGGATGAGCGTCTCCACTATCTTGTAGCGGTCGGGCATGTGCGTGACCATGTCTTTCATGTTGTCCTCAGACGTCCGGACCAGCGTCGGCCCGAACACCAGAGCCAGGTTACGAGGCTCCATCTGAACGCGCCCAGCAGAGGTCACGTGACATTAATACCAGGGACTTTACATGGAAACACGATTCATTTGAATAGAAAATCTCATCCGACGCACCTTGTTTTTATCGGAGCTGTCGGCCACAGTCTTCAGGTGACCAACCAGGAACTTCAGCGTGTGGTAATAATAATCCGGGAGGTCTCGGATCTGCCGGAGAGACAAACGACACCGATGATAAACCTGTTTAACCTGCAGGACTTCTGCACACACACACACTTTAACCAGGAGGGTAAATGATGCTGTTCCACTGAACTCGTGAACACAAAACAAACAAACACGAACGAACCAGCTTCTTCATGGTCTTCAGTCTGTCCGACGCGTTTTCCATCCGATTGGCGTCGATGAAGTCGTTGTACTTGTCTGTTAAGATGTAAGAAATATTAAAACGCGTGCAAAAGGCGAGACGGCGTGGCAGCATGAGGTGGCACGTCGTGTTTTGGACTCACCGTTGGTGAAAAGCGGCTCTGGGAGTTTCCTGAAGAAGGATTTGAGTAAACTGCTGACGACGTTGAGGTCTTGCCATTTCTGCGGACGACAGAGGACGGAAATATTTCACCTCCCGCACACGACTGAGACCGTGTTGTTGAATAAAGTCGAAGCAAACCCGCCCGGTTTGACGGTTTATTTCCCGTCGCCCTCACCTCCTCCGCGGGGTTGATCTCCACGCCCTTGTTGAGCTGGTCCTGGAGCGACGACACCATGGCGTTATTCCCCGGTACTCGGTAGATGCCGGTGTATTCCAGCCCCATGTCCTCCACCAGACCACAGCAGATCTCCACGATCAGCGGGATGAACTGAGAGGGAAGAAGGACAACGGATGTAAACACAGAGCATTAAGAGAAAAAAAAATAAAAATAAAATCAGCTCCAACGCGTTCAGGTGGAGACGGAGGTTGAAGCGGCCGACCTTGTTATCGACACCGGGCTGACAGTCCTCCAACCTCACGCCGAAAGCTTTGGGTCCGGTCTTCTTCGTCTTCTTCATGATGTTGATTCCCCACGGAGACTTGGGAGGGCTGCTCTCATCTGGGGACGGATCGAACACTACATTAGATTTTGGAGCTCGACACAGAGCCTCAATGCTGGAAATATGGGACTGCATGAGCAGATATTAGAATTAATACCTGTAGAATGATGTAAAAGGATTTCTACAAGACTTATACATCTTGATGTAAAGAATTAGAAATACAAATAAAAGTTATCATCTTATTTTTATTTCTGTATTACTTACTTTGACACTATGCTGCCTTATCTTTGGTTATTCCACGTTCTGTTTACAGCATATGCGCCATAGAAGTATTGACTTTGGTTCTAAGTCAGTCTTGTTTTTATTTTTGTTTAGTGTTCATGTTAAAAAGCACAATATGGTTAAAATATGGTCAAAAACACTGAAAAGAAATGTCCTGTTTTAGCGTAAAATTATTAGCTATAAGCAGAATAACAAATTCATCGATTTATTTCCCTTTCGTCATATAAAACTGAATTACCCATAGCTAATGCCAACAGTGAAAAAGCTTACAGGTGAAAATGAGTCTTAATAACTTCTGATATTTTAATAAAAACAAATGTAAAACAGTTGCCAGTTTTGGAGGTGCGCTCTGTCAACAATTCACCAAATGGCACCTTTAGAAGAAGAGTGAATTTGAACGACTAAACGATGCGGTTTCCACAACTTTGTAGAGATCAAATTTACAAATAGCAACTCGAAAATTATTTTGTTAAATTGACCCCAGGTCCCCTCTAAAAATACCACTGAGCGACATCGACGGTTCTTTCCCCCCCGACACTGACCTTTGCCGTCTGATTTCGGGGATCGCGGCGCTCCGGCAGCGTTCTCCTGCTTATTGAGCAGGAAGGGAGGCTTCATGCGGGGCAACCTGGGAGACGAGTCCGGCTTGCTGGCTGTGGGACTGCAGGGGGAGACAGAGAGACGGCTGTAAGTCCAGCTGAATGTCTTCCATTGACAACGATCTACTGTATATCTGCTGAGGGGGTCAGGAGCTGATACATCCTGAAAAACTATTTACACTCACATTCAAACTTTTTTTTTTGGAGTTGCTAATTATTGCAACCTGATTTTAAGGTTATTTCAGGTCCTCGGCTGACTCACCTTTGTTTTCTGTAGTCATTAAGCTTCTTATTGATGAGGGCCTGTCTGGAGACGCCGAGCTCCTGCAACAACAAACACATCTTCATGATGACTCCGTGATGCTCTGCTCCAGTGAAAACACACTACACTGAACACGTGAAGATCTGATCGGTAAAGGTGCGTCCTCTGACCTCGCTGTCCGTCTTGCTGTTCTCCCTGATGACCTTGATCCAGTCCAGCATGTCCTCCCGGTCCTCCGCCTGCAGCAGGTACTCGCAGAAGTCCTGCGTGGTCAGCCGCAGGGCGTGCTTTCGCTTGGTCTCGCTGTACGCGATGTCCACCAGGCAGCCGCGGATGCTGATCGGCTGCTCGTCCTCGGCCCCGCCTCCGATGGTGGCCCCGCGCAGCACCGCCTCCCTCTTGTCCTTGTAGAGGAACAGCGAATGGGAGCGGAAGACCGAAAAGACCCGCTTCCAGGGACGCATGCCGCTGCCCACCTTCTGCGGAGTGAAGAAGAGATGCGATGTGATGCGAGTGAATCCTTGTCAACGATTTCCTGCCTTCGTTATCCTCCGGTCGAGCTCAGGTCCGCCCACCTTGCCCTTCTCTGTGAGGATTTGTTTGAAGTGCAGCCATCCTTCCCGCCGTACGTCGCTGTAAGTGATGTTTCCCAGCTCTGAGGTGGAGTGACGTTTGGAACGGACCTCCTCTGCGGTGCCGAGGTTGTCCAGAGACTGAAACACAGACAGGAGCGTGTTCAGAGTATTTGTTGACATGTCAGCCTTTTTAAATCCTCTACCCATTGTTGTCTTTACGCCTGAAAATAAACACCATGTTAGGCCAAAACGTACCACTATAAATGACATCATTATGTCATTTCACTGACTGTATGACTCTTCTGTTCTGCTCTGCTACATTTTAGCATGTCACAGGTAAACACCTCAATGATTTTATGAGAAAAGTTCAACTCAAAAAGTGACTCAATTTTCAAGAGGAAAAGAAAAAGGAAAGAAAATTCAAGGTTGTCATCTGGTAACCGTGGCAACAAGAGGTGAATTTAAACTCCCTTCAAACCTCAGGCAGCATTTTACACAGATCACTTGTTTGCAATTTTTTTTACCAACGACGTGAAACATTTCTTTGAAATATCACGTTTGTGTGACTGAATTCTGTAGAGAGTCACAAGTTATAGATTTTTAATTCAATGCAAGTTTGGTAAATTTGGTATTTTTAACTGTATGATGTCCTCGTTTGTTTGCGGTCTTTTTGGTTTGAATTTTACACCATTATAACATGTAACTAATAGTCGACCGACCGAGTGAATTTATTTAAATTACACTTTCTGTACTCCCACAGAAGAGCTGCAAAGCACCCAAAAAAAAAATGTGCTGCTTCATGTAAATAAGTAAAAGGTGAAGAACTCACCCCATCTGTGAAGAAACTCTTCACTCTCTTTGGTAGCCTCCTGTGGAAAACAACAACACAACAAAGGGTTAAAGGTCAAAATGCCTGCCAGACACAACATATAAAATAATTTTTTTTGTTTTTTTTCATCCAATAACAGCCAGCTGTCTCCGCTCCGCTGTACTCACAAGACTCGTCCTTCCTCTCTGAACGTGTTGAGTCCTTCGTCGCATGACTTGGAGCGCTCGGTGGTGATGGCTAGAAGATAGGAGGAACGGCGACTGGATTTAATACTGCCTGCTCGGTGAAAGGATGAATGAGCGGAGAGAGAGAGAGAGAGAAAAGGAAAAGAAAAGAGACAGAGAGAAAGACAGACTGTTGATGTAATGCCAATCACCAGAGTGGAGGGTGATGGATTGGGAGATGGGGACAGTGAGGGAGGAAAGCGGGAGGTGGGGGAAGGGGGAGCGAGGGTGTTTCAGTGGTGAGAGGGAACGGGTGACGTGGTTGCGATGTTCACGGTGGGGACGTGACCTAGAGCAGTGGGTTAGATTACATTTCCTCCGGACTGCTTGCTCACCACTAGCATGCAGGTAAAGTCCCTGTGAGTACAGACGGACATGCGTTTGTGCTTCAAGGAGACGTATCATGCAGATCTCCGCTTTAAACCAGACCAGGGATTACATTTTTAAAAAAAGATTTTTTTTTTTTGGGGCTTCATGCACGGATATAAAATAAATAAATAACCAAAACCACTCTGAACAAACGTTTCTAACAAATCCGACATGCAAACACTTCAATGGCACTGCTGAAAACTTCCTCTCGTCGAGTCCTTTCAGTCTGTTGTTGAACACTAAAAGTGACGTCTTGTCGTTCGGTGAGATTATTTCAAACTGTTTTCAATAAAAAAAAAAAAAAAAGTGACTTGTTTCATGAATTATGCAGAAATGATTTGTCAGGACTGTGAATGAAAACGGCATTATCAGGTGAAAAATGCTGCACTTGAATTATGGAAAATGACACTTTATGTCAGTAAAATATTTAAACAAGTGTTTTTTTTTTTTTATTAGAAACAGGTTGAAATTGTCTGATTTCTTTTTCAGAAAATAAGACCTTAAGGACTTAAGACAAAAACGTTTGATAAGATGGAAATTACAGCAGTGAAGAACCCAAACAGGCTCTTTACAATGTAAAACTGGGTCCAACAAACCAAGCAGGTTTTTGGAATCTCATGCACGCCTCGTAAATCCACGTTGGAAATAAAAAGAGGAACCACAGATCTAATTTTTTTTTGCTGCATGCAGTGGCGAGGAAGAGAGGCAGAGGGGCGGGGAGGGGGGGGGGGAACTCACTGCAGTCGTGTGAGAAGAGCCTAGTGAGGGGGAAGGTGAAGGTGGGGGAGGCGGGGCCGGTGACCACGGCGGGCGCCGAAGTCATGCCGCTGGACACCACGGAGGACGCCGGCACGTGGCGGGCGCGCAAGTCAGCGCCGGGGCTGGTCGGCTCGTCTGTGGGAGGGTGGAGGGGAGGCAGGGTTAAAAGAGGAAGGAGGGAGGAAGAGGAGAAAAGGGAGGGCAGGGTTAGGTGTTAGAGAAAAAGGTCAGAAAGGGGTGGGGGGGGGGGGATCAGGGGTTAAGAGCAGGAGAGGGTAAGGAAAGGAGAGGTTTCGAGGGAGAGGACGGACGAGGAGCCGAAGGGTTACCATCGGAGATACTGAAGGAGAGAAGTGCATTTCAAGGTTTCCACCTCATCCTTCGATGTCATCCCTCTAACTGCATAAACAACATGTACAGCTGGAACCAACAGCAGACGGCAGCACGAACACAAACACCGACAGTCATTTACAAATCCACAGAAATCTGTGCATCACGAGTTGCAGATCACAATCTCCGTAGGTGAGACTTCACACAGCTTTTTGGTTGTTTTTTTTGGTCAGCAGATGTCAAAAGATATTTAGCTTATTATCACGCAAGACAAAAAAAGAAAAAAAGCTAATAAGTAAACAGCTGGTAGAAGTTAATATTCACCGATTTTACTGAAATAAATTCCTTTGAATAGTTAGTTAGTCTGTTGAGGATTATCTGCTTGTCCTATTAATGAATTATTGTACTGTTGCAGCTCTGTAAACGGGACTACAAATCTGACCGAGGAGTGTATTGGATGCATTTTTGTTGGTGTCAAAAAATGTTTTGGGCCAAGAACAGGAAAAGGTGAAAAGAAAGAGCCGCAGAGCGGATAACGGAGTAAAAAGAAAGGCCGTTGCCTGTAACACAACACATAGGGCGCAGGAAACCCCAATATCATTCCAATATCATTCTTTTAACTGTAAAATCAACATGTACAGCTGTCGCGCTGGAACACACGGCCCCTCCAGGCTCCAACAGGGAAGTATCCGAAAGATACACAGACACGAAATACAAATACAACGACGGTCATCTACAAAACCACAGAAGAGGCCAAAGGCACTGAAACCTGTGCTGCTCGTCTCAGGAATGAATCCACATGACTGCAACCTGCCTAAAGAGAAGAAGAAGAAAAAGTCCCGCATGGAGAAAAAGGCAAATAGCCGACATAGGGTACAGTACCTGAGTCTTCAGTTGCCATGGGAAGAGCTTTTCATTTGCTCACAGAGGTCGGTTTGTAAAAGAGATTTACCAGGTCCAGGTTTCAGTTCTTTATGAAATCTAAAGTAGTGTACGATCTAACACATGCAGGAGAAAATGTCCAACGAGTAGAAAATACCATGAGGGTGAATGAATGTAAATATTCAGGGGTATTTTTTTACATTATTGACTGAAGCCTGCAGTGTTCAAAGAGCGCACAGAAATAAAGCTGTTTTATTGGCCACGCAGGAGAAATAGTCCTAAACAGTTTCAGTTGACATGAAGACGTAAGTAAAGGGATATGAAACCGTAACACACACACACACACACACACACACACACACACACACACACACACACACACACACACACTTCCTGACTGACGAAGAGGATTAGAGACACCGGCATCACATTTGCATAAAGCGAGGAGAAGCTAGATTTGCCGGTGATGTCTTCAACTGTCGTGACCGAGCAGCTGCGAGGCGCCGGCCTGCTCCCTGTGGAGGCAGCAGAGGGCAGCACAACCCTGCGGACCGGACGGACTCGGGCGTGCGCCACCCCGTCAGACCACCGCAAAGTCTGTTTAAAAGAATTCTTGCTATGGTTTCATATTTAAAAAAAAAAAAAAAAAATGTATGACTTTTTTTTTTTTTTTCTTTCCCATCTGACCGGATTCATCTTTTCTGAACCTCTTTGCCTCCTCGTGATATAACCGTCCTCCACCTCTCCTCGTTCTTCTCTTTCCACCTCCCGCCCTTTTGCTTTTTCTACGCCGCCCTCCTCGTGCATATTAGTGCCCCGACACAGGGACGGAAAACATTCCCAATCTGGGATGAGGAATCTGCCTGTTTACAGCAGGGCCCAGAAATAGCCGGGCTGTGGGTTTAACAAAGGCCGTCATTAACAGGCAGCCAGAGAGTGAGCTCAGAGGGGGAAGAGAGCCGGGCCAGCAGAGGGGAGCAGCACACTGTGTCCCGACTCCACCGTACATCCTATAACATATGATGTGGAGCTCGAGGGACTCAGAGATTAGAGCTCTATGGGAACAAAGGTGAAGAGAGAAGAGATAAATTATACAAAGGATTACACGATACTCTGAGGTTAATTCCTTTTAAACCTCCTTCAAAAACCCCGTTGGATTACTTCAACAAAAAAAAAAAAAATACGCTGCTGCTAAGCATATAATGAGGCTGTCTTTACTTACTCTACTTGAAATTTATATTTAAAATGTTGGAGGTTGGGGGAAAAGCAACCGAACACTTTCAGTACCTTCATTGGTTTTTAAATTAAAATGTCAAATGTCTTATTTAAATCCATTAAAGTCTGACAGATAAGATAACTAACAATTACCCTAGAAAAATAACTGCAGATTATTTTATTACTTTAATAATCATGGCGGTGATGACTTCAGTTTGCTTGTTTTGCTTTTGGCCAACTGTCAAAAAGATATTCGACAAAAAAAAAAAGGTGCAAATTCTAAAAGTAAACTGCTGGAACGAGATCATATTCACCGCTTCAACTTGACAAATTACTTTAAATAGTTAATTTGCCTGTTGAGGATTATGAGTTGATTGAATAATTGATTAATGTTCTGTTCCAGCTGTGTAAACAGGACTATAAATCTGTCCGAGGAGCCGATGACAACTTTTGGGACTTGATAGTTTTCAGCAGTCAGCATATCGGATGCATTTCGGTCTGTGCCAAAAAAGATTAAAAACAGAAATGTAGGAAACAAAACAATGAAAAAGAGAAAGATTGAACTTGAGAGCAGAAAAAAAAGAAAAGAAGAAAAAAAAAAAAAAAGGAAGAAAAGAATGTTAGTGCCTGTAAGACAACACGGAGGGCACAGGAAACCCAGACAAGGAAGTCTCCGTCCTGGTCTGTCAGTGTCCAGGGTGCAGCTAGTAAAGACAGTCACAGACTGAACCCCCAACACACCCACAAACCCCGTCATCCAGCAGAGCAGCACAATAGCAGCATTGAAGGCGGGAGCTGAGAGTACGGGCCCCTACTGTTCCCCACAAGGACCACAAAAACCTCCTGGTAATTTACAGCTTAGATTCATGTCGAAAGACACTAAGTGGGCGCAGAGTAAAACACTACAGCTGCTTACATCATTTTCAATTTCACTTTGCATGAGCTACGAGAAAAAAAAGAAACAGAAAATATTGATCAAAGTTCGGAAATCTTTCAGCGTCTTAACACACAAGATGTCATAAAAAGCATTTTTGCCTTCAGACAACAGCCCTGCCTTTGTGCTTCTTTTCTTTCTTCTTTTTTTTTTAAATCTCAAGAAAAACAACAGCCTGTGAATTCGCATGTTCTCAAACAGTCCCAGATCGTATCGGCATCTGTGTCAGAGAGATAAAGAGATGAGGAAAGAAAGGAAGAAAGGGAGCAGGAGGAGAAAAGCTCCCTCTTCTCGTCTATGGGGAGAAACTAGCCTAGTTTCAGTCCGTGGCCATTAAAACGTGTCCCGGCCTGCAGCGCCAACTGCTCGGTTTCGTTTGATTCAGGTGAAGGCAAGAATGTGACTCTGACAGACAGACTGACAGAGGCAGAGCGATGCCTCCGCTGGTTTGCTGGACTCGCCCTGGATTTTCTCTCTTTTAAAAACGACCGTCCGGGTGCTCAAACGTTCGACGGTCGCTCTGAGATCGGGCCGGAGCTTCGTCGGTCAGCCGATTTAAATCTGTCGGTCGTCAGGGTGAGCGCCGGCCGTGCTCGTCCCCTTCAGGACGGAGGCACGGCTCGTCTCGCCCGACCGGCTTCATTTGACTCCGCGGCCGCCGTCCACGTCGAGGCGATAGAAGCCGACCTGAAGCCCGCGGGGCTCCGTCTCTTTTCAGTCTTTGCACAGCGAGAAGCAAGCCGGGACACGATCGCAGTCACCTCCCACCGACACCAGCTATAGGCCATAACTCTACAGTACGAACACATTCATGCAGAAAAAAGAAACCTGCATATCCTGCACGAACAACAGCTACGACAGATTATTATTATTATTATTGGTACAAACATTCACTGTTAAGTTTAGACGCCTCTTTAGGCTACAAGTTCCTAATTTGAATGTCCATTTTTTTTTTTTTTTTTTTGGCTATACCGGGCTAAAATGACATAAATCTCCATCACTCTCTCGCTCACGCACGGACAAAAAAAAAAAAAAAAAAAGATTCAGGAAGTTAAGACCTCCACCTCATTTCCTTGGCGCGGTGCGGTGACCTTCAAGGCAACCGGATTCGAAAACTCCCATCAGATATGATTCAATTATACAACTAATGCTGTTTGTGAGACCCTGGTAAGTCCCAGTATTACCCAACGCGAGCACGCGCACACACACACACACACACACACACACACACACACACACACACACACACACACACACACACACAGCAGCAGCATCACAGTCAGATGATGGAAACCTCGCCTGGAGCCCGAACAGACAGACAAGAAGGAAATAAAGGAAACACACACATTCCCCAAACTCATCGTTTCATTCTGAATTACGGGTTTTGCATTTCCTCCCGTTAAGCTTTCACTAACATCTAATAAACAATCAATGGGGATTAAATTTGAGAAGAGAAGTGATGAAACCTGAAGGTCAGTCGGAGGTTGTTGTTTTTTTTTTTGTTAGTTTTTTTTTTTGGAGGGAAAGGGACACGGGATGGAGGCGAGAAGCTGCCTACGTACCTATGAAGGGGATGGAGGCCAGAGAGTCGTCCTCTACGGGGAGGGGGGCGAGGTTGCCGTTTGGTTTGCGCGGTGCCGCGTCTCCTGCGGGCGCCGAGTCTTTGGGATCGGGAGAAAACAAAGAGGGTTCTAGCCCGTCCATGGGCAGGGCGTAGTGGGGGTGTCGCATGCCGTGTGCGTTCCTCCGCCCGGTGGGGGGCTTCTGCCTCAGCACCACTTCCTGGGTCTGCGCCACCAGCTCCGCCTGCGCTTCCGCCGCCCCTCGTTCCCTCTCGTGGTTCGTCGGCCTGTACGCTCTGTCCTGGGATTCGGGGGACGCGGAGGCGAGCGGGGACGCGGCGAGGGGGGCCGACGTGGCCTCTGGTGGGCTGGTTTTCGGCGCCGGGTTCCAGTTCAAGTGGGGGCCGGAGTACGAAGGGTCCCTGAAAGAGTGGGCTTGCTGCATGATGCGACCCGTCTTGCGGTAAAACGAGGGGCTGTAGCTACGGTAGCCCACCGGCTGGTCGTCCATGCTCTGCCCGGTAGGAAGCCGCCTGCTCTGGGGGGCCGCCTGTTGGGGCTGGGGCTGGGGCTGGGGCTGGGGCTGGGGGGGGCCTGGGTCTGCGGGTGGGGTTTGGACTGCGACTGCGGGTGTCGGGGCGCCGGAGGAGCTGGCGCTGCAGTGAAATGACTCCCCGGCCTGGTGTACGCGTCGGTCCTGGGGGGCGGCTGCGGAGCCTGCTGGAGCCACGAAGGCCTCTCGAACCGAGGCGACACCAGTCCAGCTGCTGCTCGGTCCAACATCTCCAACGAGCGGCCGTGCCGATCGTACTCGGCCAGCAGGTTTTCAGAGCGTGTTCGTGTGTAGTTAGAGCCGGACGGGCCCCGACCCGGACCCCCCTCCCAGTCTTCGTAGGACCAGTAGGGCTCACCGTGAGGTCCGGGGCCCGACTGCTGCAGTAAGAGCAGCGTGTCCTGGGAGGCGCTGTGCGGCCAGCCGCCCGTCCGCTGCTGCTGCCGCCTGGTTTCGCTGAGTCGGTCTTGGGAGTAGCTGCGATGTCGGGTCTGCATGCTGCGTCCTGGGCGTTCGGGCAGCTGGTTGTAGTACCAGTCAGAGAGGGCCTGCTGGCAGCGCTCGGTGCGGCAGTGGCCGACCTGCTGCGGGGGGGGGCTGGTCCAGGCCGAGCTGGACTTGCGCGGCTGAGCCTGCGAGGAGCCGGCACCGTGGTGGTTGGGGTAGTGGACTTGCAGGGGGCTGGACAAAGGGCCTCCTGAAGAGGAAGATGAAGAGTAGGAGCGTCCCCTGGTCTGGCCCTGAGGCTGCTGGCTGGTCATACCGTACTGGATCTCCTCCGTGCGGTGGGCCGGACTGCTGTGACCCACGCCGCCGGGCTCGCCCGCCCGCCCCTCCTGCCAGCTGGCGGGGCTGCCCACGGCAGAGCGGTTGTCCAGAGGCGATGAGGGGCTGGGAGAGCCTGGCCAGCGACTCCAGTTGTCCAGCTGGTTCTGGCCCATGGACGCGGCCAGGGGAGCTCCGGCCAGTGGCGTGGTCTTGGTGCGCGGGTAACAGAGGGGAGGCGGTGGCGGGAGGTTCTCGGCTCCCCCGGCGTAGGGTTCGTTCCCCGTCAGGTAGGCATCCTGGGAGTACGCCTGGAGGAGGGAGGACAGTCAGAGGAGAGGTGAGAAAAGGACGCGACGGGAAGGAGGGAGCGTGTGCAGCAGTCACGACCTCAAATCAAAAATGTGTAAACAAGTTGGACGACAAGACACGACAACCAGAACTAAAGACGGAGTCGTATCGCTCAATATTACACAGCAGGCCTTAAAGTGGAAGGATCTTCCAGCTCAACCCCTTCTGCCACAGTTCGTCCCCGGGGGCCTCAACGCTCGACGAAAACACATGCTGGCGAGCAAACTGCAAGAAGTCCCTCGAGCAAAAGCCACAACACACACTGCACAGCAGCCAGCTGCAAATACATGTCCCCGGCAACGTTGCGTACACAAATACAGGAAATACATACACACGCTCCCGCTGCTTTAACAGCACCTCCTGCAAATAACAAGCTCGTGAACAAACGATTGCTTTATCAATTAGCCGCGGTGTCACATTCAAAGCGTCAATTACGACTTGAATTTCTGGGAGGAACAAAAACAAACAGGTCATTTTTCAACGCCTTTGGCACATTTTGAAAGGTTTACCTAATCGTTTAGGCCGTCCAGCAGAAGCCGGAGTCTTCCCACAGCTTGTGTGTTAAGCTTGTAGTCACCACAAACAAACCCAAGAGGAGGAAGAGCAGACTTATTCTCACCAACACTCCCGACACGACCCCTCCCGCTGCTTAAAACCGGCCGTCCTTCATACTCAACAGCCGGAAAAATCCACTTCACTTCGCTTCTTTTTACTTTCTTTTGGTGATTTTTCTTTCTATCTGCTGATCGTTCGTGTTATTTTTTTTTTTCTGCTCTCTCAGATCCTTTCCAAACTCCCTCTCTCCTCCCTCTCATTCTCTGCCTTACTCCACCCTGTGGGAGTGTGGAAGGAGGCGCAGCACTGGTGATGTCATGCGAGGAATGCAGCAGATAGAGGCGTAGCAGCGAGGAGGAGGAGCGTGAGGACAGAGCAGTGGGTTTATAATGTTAAGACATGGCAGGATATTTAAAAAAAAACAAAAAAAAACGGAAGGCACATTTTTGGGTGCTCTTTCGGTCGGACGCTTCTGCATGTGCGCGATAAGAGAATCGCTTAAATGTGGCGGTGTGGTGTTTGCGTGTTGACATGTCGCTCGGGGTAAAAAGTGGGAGGGGCTGGGGGAACGATGCATGTCGGATCATGTGAGCGAGCGTGGAGCAACCTGTGGAGCGACAAAAAAAATGCGATGTTCTGTACGCGGGCGTGTGAACGAGCAGCGAGTTGTTGTGAGTTTTTTTTTTTTAAATTTACGTAAACTCCCAAGAGTGGAGATACCAGCGGCTTTTAAAGAACGCGTGTTGTAATCTAAACACAGAGCGGAGAGCCGGTGAGTCATTCGGCAGCCATTCTAACAGAATCTCTACATTCTTGGACAATGACGGGGCGAATCTTGGTTCAACCCGGCCGACGAGCGCCGCAGAATACACGCTTGTCCTGGGATAAATATATGGAAGTGTGTAATTCCTGAAGTGTGTGGGTTTGTTTTGTTTGTTTTGGTTTTTTTTGTTTGGTTGAGGGGGGGGGGTGAGAGGAGTAACAAAAAAAAAAAAGTGCGCAAAAACAAAAATCTCATACTCACACTTACCAACTGAAGCACGTCTTCATCTTTTGGCATAATGGAGAGCTCCAACACACTCTCGCTGCAGGACACGTTCAGGGAGAGGGAGGGCCGCGGGAATAAAGGTACACAAGAGATAGAGATGAAAAATAGACTCGGCGAGAGGCCAAATTACACAAGAAGGAAATGACTTCACATAAAAAAATGTACACATGTGTGCTTGCTATTATTACAAATAAAAGAATAATAACTATAGAGTTTAATTTCAGTGAAACGTCTGTCTCGCTGAAGTCCACAGTCGGTAAGTGATTTTCACCGAGTTGTTGCATCATCCTTTCACTTCACTGTACACTCTGTTTTTAGACCCACAACAAATGCCTCATATCAATATAAAAGGTGTTTTGGTTGCTTTGGAGACCTCTGTGGATTTTGGGGTCTAACAGAAGGTCAGCAACTCAGGCGGGTAAATATGATATACAAAAATCAGGTTTCAGAATCAAACCAAAACCAAGAAAGGCCTACAAAATTTTATTTTGGGTGGAATTCTTTTTGATTCAAAACCAGCAACTTTATCGATGTTAACGTACTTTACTGGTCTTAACCCTCCTGTTGTCCTCGGGTCAAAATGACCCGCAGCTGTGTTCAACCAAGTTCTATTTTATTTTCATATTTTTTTGGGGTCATTGGTGACAATGAGGCTGTGAGGGTTTCTTTAAAGAATGATGACCAATGATCCCTAAAAATATAGAAATAAAATAGAACACGGCTGAACACAGCTGCGGGTCATTTTGACCCGAGGACAACGGGAGGGTTAAAACACGAGTCCAGCATCATTCTTGTCAAGTCACTAATTTCCCCCTTTGGAGCACCACAGTATTTGGATTTGGAATCACGTAGACATGCGGGTGTGTGGAGCACACCGCTTCAGGGTAGACTTTTTATTTTTTAAAAAGTAGGTCAGATTTATACTACCGACTCGCTGCATGTCGTCTCTTAGGTAAGCTGGCAAAGAAAAAAAAAAAAAACAGACGTTTGAATAAATCAACACTAGTCTGACGGACGGCAGGTCTTACCTGTTCTGAATGAGGGCGATCACCTGCGAGTACGTCTTTCCTAGAACGCTCTCTCCGTTCACTTTCACCAGTCGATCCCCTGCAGAACACAGACATTTCAACGTATTATATCTTCTTATGGTGACCTTTGACCTTTAAGGCAGGTAGAAACCCAAACACGATGATAAAGAAAACACCCAACGAAGACACCGAGAAGGGATTTATTTCCCCTGAGGCATCAAAACAAGAGTTGTATTCTCATTCGCTTCCATATTTGGATTTTTTTCTTTTCTTTTCTATTTACGTTCCAGTGACTAAGGTGTGTTTAATCTCAACTAAACCAAAAGCATGCGGGCAAAACATTCTCCTTATTATCCGTGTTTAGAACGGGAGGACGGCGAAGTGCGGCATGAAGGACGAAACCAATTCTAATTTAATCTGATACTTGTTATTATTATAGTAAAAACTTCAGGTACATTTACTCCGGCGCGTCTTGAAAGCACATTTTTGGAAAAGTTAATAATATCAATCAAATATAAACATATGTAACAAGCAGATCTACAAAGTTGTCGCACGACAATAATACAAAAAAAAAAAAAAAGCAGGTATGTCGTCACAGATTACCTTTTTGTGACCGGGTCTACATGAGAACTACATGTGTGTGTTCAAAGTTTGCATGCATTCACGGTGACTTCAAGCAAATACATATACAAAGTGCTCTGTGTGTGTGTGTGTGTGTGTGTGTGTGTGTGTGTGTGTGTGTGTGTGTGTGTGTGTGTGTGTGTGTGTGTGTGTGTGTGTGTGTGTGTGTATTTGCATAATATTCAAGGCAGCATGTGACTTTCTGAATGTGACAGCCTGCGTTTGAATTGTTCTGCTGCTTTTCCCAGTTTGGTTTGACTGCAGATCTGCTCAGGCAGCGAGACGCAACAGGAAGTCCTCGGTAGCGCCGTTACAGTCAAATACGCTGCGAGACGTTGAGCTGCCGTTCTGGTATCGGCACCGTGTCGCCGACAAAAAAAACCTGCTATTTCTAACAATGAGAACATATTTTTGTTTTTAATTCCCGGCTAACTTGCCCTTCTCCGCATTAGTTCACAACTCCTCACGTGTGCAGCGTCACATGACCGTCGCTCCCCCTCCACCCCCACCACCCCAAACCTTGACTGATTTGCAAATGCAAATCGCGATGTTCACGCTCCTCCACCACATGCGCTCCTTTTACCTGTGCACAGGCCCGCCTGGTGGGCCGGACCTTTTTCTCTCACGTTCTTCACAAATATGGTGTCCATCGGCTCCAGTCGACCTTTCTGATACCCTGCGTGACAGAAGGTAAAGAAGAAATCCAAAAAAAAATCAGGGACTGTAACTGTTGAATTGTGACACCGAATGCTGTTTAAAGATGAGACCTTTTCTGCTTAAAAGCGTTTCTGTTTATGACTCTTTCGACCTTCAGAATATATCATTACTGCACACGTGTGTTGTTCTCATGACTACTGTAGCTGTAGTGCTGCATGGTGTCCTGTAGGTGGTGCAGCGAGGCTGCAGAGCAGAGGTGACAGCAGGAAACGCAGGAGGTCCCTGCTCATTACGTCACCCTCATCCCCACTGCTGTAAAGTTTAATTAGTGGCCTGATGAAAGAGTGACACACACACACACACACACACACACACACACACACACACACACACACACACACACACACACACACACACACACACACACACACACACACACACACACACACAGAGAGAGAGAGAGAGAGAGAGAAAGATAGAAACGACTTACCCTTTCCATTTCCGTTCTCCTCATCCTGCAGGACAGACGGAGGCAGAATTACTATTCACATTCAAATCAAGTTGGTTTGTGTCGACTTTGATTGTTATAATTATAACTCTTAACACAATTGTAATGAAGGTCTTGAGCTGGGATTTAAAAGTGAGATGACAGTGAGCGGGTAAACTGTCCCACGCACACACATGAAGACTGTAAGCATGTAATATGGCCTCTAGAGCTTATTTTTGCTCTTAAGAAAATGTGGAAAAAAAAATAATGACATAGTTTTAATGCAAAAGCAAAAATTGACTGTCTATGGAGTTGTGAAGGAAGGAAATAGACTTTAATATCAAAAATAAGGTGACTCAAGCGGAGCGAGGCCGTCATAGCTGCATCGCCACCAGTAACTGTTGGCAAGTCTCCTCCAGATGCCGGGAACTTCCCAGACACCTGCGACAGATCTGTTTGTTTGTTGTTGTTATTTTTTTCATGAGCTTTTTAATGTCGGAGTTTCAGGTCCAACGCAGAGACCGACTTTTCAGGTTAGACTCGTGACATCACACACACACACACTGCAGCGAACACACAAAACAAAGGTGTGTGTGTGTGTGTGTGCGTGCGCGTGTGTGTGTGTGGCAGAGAGAACGGCGGTTGGTGGGCGAGATTTGATAGCCGTGTCTGATCACCTACACACACACACACACTGAGCTGAGTGGACAGTTTGGGGTTAGGGGCACGGTGGGCTGACGGCTGCGTGGCTTTATGCTGCGCTGAGTGGGCTCATTCCAGGGCTCTGCAGACAATGGTGGGGGGTTTAGAGGCAGAGAAAGGACCTCTGCCGACCCCCGAATAGAACTTGGAGCCCGGGGATGCTCGGCCACCGCTCGGTCCCAATCTCAGCACATCCGGAAACCAAGGAGGAGATGGTGGGAGGGGACGGAGAGGGGGGAGTCTGGGGACCTGACACTGCAGATACCCGACACTGGGACATTATTAATAAAGACGCCACAATTATAACCATGAAATCAGCTCTCCCAGATTCGATATAAGTTTGATGTGATGCATTGTAACATCTTTTTGTAATATTTCAAAACCAGTTTCGCTTGTTGAAAGACAAAAAAAAAAGTCTTACTCTGAGCAGTTTACAGTGAAACTGACACATCTAAAAGACCTTTAAAACTTAATATGAAATATGAATATTCTAGTGTAAAATATCCTTCAGCTTAAACAGAAATTCAATTGTTGAAGCTGAACAATATTCATTTAGTTTTGTTAATTAAAACTTGCATCCACATATTCAGGAAAATATCTCTTCATTACAAGACGCTTTTTGATGTCAGCAGTAGTTGAACCCATTGTGCAGATTTATAATATAATGATATTACAATATAAACACAACCAAATTTTGTATCCTTATGCCTTCACAATTAATTTTCTGTCATCTTCACTTTCACATTCATTTGGAAGCTTATTTCCTGCATAATAAACAATTAAAATAAAATCCTAATAACTGTTGAGTGTCAAGAGGTTGCAGATTCGAAATTTGTGAGCGAGCGCGTTTGACAAACAGTTCATCTCCGAAGGTTTTTGAAACCAGAGAACTGTTGGGACCACCACACGAGAGGGGTTTGATTTCTGCTTTTGAAAGTATAACTAAAGAGTCTTGAAGACTTGCAGGACCCGCAGACACCCTGAAATATGAACCCCGATGGAGTCACACGCCCGGTCGGCCTCTGATAGCCGGACACCGTGAGGGGTAACTTGGGCGACTTCCACGAAGCCTCTTCGGGGGCTCTGTGAGACCGATTGTACAAAAAAACACCACGTGACCCCCGGCCCCTGTGAGGCGGTGCAGACGAGGACAGAACCGGGGGCCAAAGGCCAGCAGTGGGCCTATTGTTCAGACCCGGCCTGGTACGGCCTGCCTGCCAGCGAGTGGTACCAGGCTAAGACAACAGATCTCATTCAATCTGGTGCTCCTATCTGCAGCTGCTGGATGGTGGGGTGGTGGAAAAAAAAAAATAAGAGAGGCCTTGTTTCAGCCGGCTCACCCCACCCCTGCCTCCGTATCCTTCAATGTCACATCTGGAGACATTTGCCCCACACCCCTCCCTTACACCTCAAAGAGCTAAATAACCACTCGCTCACAGATGCTCGTTCCAAAACAATCTGAAATTCACCGAAGGCAGAAAAAAAAAAAAAAAAAAAAAGGCCCGTGAAATAAACAGGAGGAACACTTTTCAGTCCAGTTTGTTGTATATAGAGGAGCGTTTTCACTGTATAATCGTCAAAACGTTAAAAATCGGAGCCCGTATCTGTATTTTGTCTCCAAGTCTTGGGTTTCTCCTCCTTTAACAGCTTTCAGCTTGTTCAGTCTGTTTGTCTCTAATCAGCTAAGCTGGATTTCTCTCTTTGTCTGGATGTTCATTTGGCTCAGCTCAACCTGGCTGACCCTCGGCTGCAGTATGATTGGCTTGATCTCCCAGCTCAAATTGGCTCTGTCCCGAGTTCAGAAAGTTAAACGAAAGGCTTTCGGAAACCCTTTTAAATGCCAACTGGGCTGAAATAGAGACCATGTGTGTCGTAAAAATAAACACGGAAGTTGGAAAAAAAAAAAAAGGAAAAAAGAAATGGGGTTTGTGACACTTAACGCTTGATCAAAAATAATAATATTTGAAACATAATTTAATACCTTTCAACATCTTGAAACTCAATTCAGTCTCACCTTGAGGTTGGTGTGCAGGGCCGACTCTGGAGGGTAAACGATGAAGTGGCGCAGCGTGAAACCGAAACCCTGGGAGTTCTTATGGAGGACCAGCGTCCGGGGACCCTTCCAGCCCACGCCGACCCCCTCCCTTCCCGGCCGGGTCGCCATCGGCGGCCGAGGGTTGTCGCCGGCCGAGGAGAGACCATCCCTCCGCCCCTTAGCCTGGAAACACAGACGAAGGGAGTCAGGTCGAGAAATTATCACCGGCGGTAAACGGCGTTTCCCAACAAGCAGAGAAGGAATAAAGGAAGGAATGAATAGCAAATTGGAGATTTGGAATATGTGATTTCAGTGTTATTTATGGCGTAAAAAGAACTACAGACATGGATTTATTCCATTAAGATCTACAAAATGTAGAAATGTGCGCTTTTTAAAAAAATTTTTTTTAGATGCAACAACCTTTCTGAATCCCTGGAAGAAGTGCAAGGTGACATTAACCCCTCGACTGCTGGGCTGAACATGAGCAGCTCGAAGTCCGGTCAGCTCTACATGCCAGCGAGCCTCAGAACAATAGGCCATAAACATAATGGGGGGGGTGAGGGGAGGTCGACAACCAGGAAGGCCCCCCCCCCCGTCTAGACGAGGCCACAGGGGGACTGTGGGACTGACCATGGTCCTGTGATAGTTAGTAAAGGTCCAGGGAGTCCCAAATAAAGCTCGATTTCCACCTGCTCTCTAAATATCTCATTCCTGCTGCCGAGTAAATAAACCCAGCGAGCTCAGCTGACACGCACACGTGAGAACTATCACCCTCCTGTTGCCCCGACGACCCACATCTGTCAGTCAAACACAATCACCTGACCAAACAGGCGGTGAGCGGGAAGGAGGAAGAGGAGGGAGGTAAGGAGGGAGGGAGGGGGGTGTCACTGTCAGGTCTGAAGTCAAGTCCTCTGGGGTTTAGTGATCGAGTGCTGCATGATCGCAGCACGAGTTCACAAAATGAAGTTTAGTCAAAAACTGCATTAAATTACAAGTTCACCGCGATGAGCTGCCCAACAGAAAAGAGGAAATCTTTTAAACAAAGGTTTTGACGGCTCCAGTAAGTATTAAATCTTGAGAAAACATTTCTATTTTTCTTTTCAGCAGCATCAACGTGAATACTTTGAATGGTTTTCTTTCTGACATGCGACGACGTACCAAATGATTTATCAATAAATGACCCGTCCAGGGTGCCTTCACCCGAAGTGGGAGGGGCTCCAGCGCCCGGTGACCCTGTTCAGGTTAAACTGGGTGCAGATAATGGTCCAGTTAAGTCAAGTCTTTCAGTGAATGTCTCGAATCTTTCCTGTGACAAAAAAATGTTGTTTTAATTAAAAAAAAAAAGATATTCTGGTGACCCTCACAGCAGCTGCACGAGCTGCACAGAGGATAGGCTGCCATCATTTGTATTCACCCGAGCTACATATCAGCAAACAAACAAAGTCCTCGGACTTGTATGACTACGGCGGTAAATGTGTGGTTTGTCACTTTAAATGGCAGGTTTCTCACCTGCACAGTACAGCTGAAAAAAAATTATATATATATATATATATAATATTAAATCGAACCACATTAGATGTACGAGAGCCATTAAAGTTTTTGAAACTCCTGAACCTCCTTTCTTCAGATTGTGCAGTTTTGTTTTCAGTGTGAGAATGTGTGTGTGTTTGTTTTCATGTTAGTGGGTCAGAGGTGAACACGTCTAGACCACAACATCAACCACCACCCCCGCCCCCACCACCACCACCACCCCGAACCCTCAAAAAGATGGACACCCCACATTTCACTTCCTGTCGCCCCTTCTACACACAAACGCACACCGAACCCATATGCTTTTACACACAAACACAGACGCACACACTTGACCCGGCGGCCACACAACAACAGGAAGTGGCAGGCCGGAGGCAGGAAGTGGGGTAGAACTCCTTCACTCCTCCGTCCCGTCTCCTTCCTTCCACCTCGTCTTCCTCACTTCCCCACATGTAGACGTGCGATTTGAAATCCGGCGGCGCTGACTTTTCAACCGCACGTTTTCTTTTCCTCTACTTTTACATTCCACAGAGAGAGAAAAACATAAGTTTGCACATATAGATTTCTTTCTGTTTTTTTTTTTCTTTCTCCAAGAGTCCCAAAGTGTATCTTGAGATACATAAATCTACTTGATCCTGAAAAGCCTGATCTTTAGTCTGGCAGTCTAAACAATGTAAAGTAACCCCTGTTATTTTCTCAAAGAGGCGAGCGGCGAAGGTCCATTATGTGGCACGAGAGCAGCACAAAGAAGTGCGTGAGGAAGGAAGGCCGAGGAGTGTCAAATTAAAATGATAAAAGAGAGAGAGAGAGAGAGAGAGAGAGAGTAAAAAAAAAAGAGGAAATGAAAGAGCGAAGGGGGTGAAAGGAGGAAAAAGACAGAGCGAATTCCTCAGAGGGAGCGGTTTGGGTCGGGACATGTTGAAACACACACTGCAACTTTGGCGTAAGGAGGGGAGGGAGCACAGAGAGAGAGAGAGAGAGAGAGAGTGAATGAGGGGAGAAGGATGAGGAGGATGGAGAGGAGGAGGAGGACGAGGAAGAGGAGGAGTATTGGGCCCCAGCGAGGGGCAGGCTCCGGCACGCCGGTTTCGACCGCATGGCCCCTCCCTGAGCTCGGGAATACCAAAACCCTGTGATTACCCAAAACACACAGGGTCTGACTGGGTCTGGGAGCCGGGACCGTTTTTCCCACTCGGCTGCCGTGGACTTTTTTTTTTTTTTTTTCTTCTCAACCTGCAGTCTTAGTTGTCTTTTTAAACACCTCACATGTGTCCTCGCACCTCGATTTGATCAGCCACGACAAAAAAAACAAACCCAAAAAAACAACTCAAACTTGCTGACATGCTCCGGCCATCTCCCGGACTGGACGCTCAGTTTTGCCAACAAGGCACTAGGAAAATTCTCCCTGCGGTTTTTCTCAGTCTAAATCCCGACTTCCCACGCAGGCTTGAAGACATAGACGGAGGGGGGGGGGGGGGGAGGACCTCGCAATTGTTTTGCTGAGGAAAGAAGACATTTGGGTTGTTTTTTTTTAAGTGGGAATTTCAACAGCTTAACACTGGCTGGTTTTTTCTTGGAGGGGGGTGGGGGGGCTGAAATTTTCTGCTGAAGCCAAATAAAATAACAAATATAAACTGTTGAGTGTCCATGAGATGCTACTGAGCCCTCAGAGATCCTGTTACCACCTGAACATGATGTCATTAAACACACAAAAAGCTCTACTGGAAACAATTGAATATGCAGAGCGGCTTGTAATGCCACACCACAGCTTCCTGCTTTTGAGTGGGTGTTTAGTGGGTAAAGTGGTGTGTGCTGGCAACACACACACACACACACACACACACACACACACACACACACACACACACACACACACACACACACACACACACACACAGCAGCAGCAAGCTCTTCCCTGTGGATATTTCTCCTCCTCAATTAAGGTGCATATCATTAAGATAAAAAGAAAAGAGCGCAGCATCTATCCCATCTATAACGTTCTGCACACATTTTAGACGTTTGAAATATAAAGATGCTAAAAAAAAATAAACACTATCAATGATAATCTTTTAGAAAAAAAAAAGAAAAAAAAAATCCAGTTAAAAGGATTTTCTGCTCATAAGAGGCTTTTTTTTTTTTTTTTTTTTTTTAGGGCGTGAAAATATGGTAAAGCCGGCGGTCCTGATCGCCAGGAGCAGCGTACGTGTTGGCGAGCACTCACAAACTCTCGTCCTCGCTCCATCCGGGAGGTAAAAGCAGCGCGGAGGAATGCAACAGGCCGTTCGGAGAGGGGTGGAGGAGGGGGGGGGGAGCCCGGCTCCTGCTAACGCCCCAGCAGGACAGAACAATAATGCCCCCTTCTAAACAGCTGAGAGCTGCAACCTGTTTGAAAAATGGGAGCTTTACGGGGCCGTTACAAATGCTGACGAGCCTTTAATCCCAACGGCTGTCTACGCCCGCGGCACTGCTGCTGAGCTGCCAAGAGGGAACGGGAGGGATGTGGGAGGGGGGGGGGAACAACAACCCCAAACTCATCTCATCCTGATGACTCCTGCTGGACTCACCGGCCACACAGAGGCCTCTGCAGGTCCAAATGCATCGTACGACTCGAGGAGCAGACGCATCCCGTTGAGCTCTTGACACACAATGTGCCCTCGACAACAAAGAGCAGCTCAAACACTGCACATCCCTCTGTAATTTACATAACAAGATGTTTTTATGAGCCGTACATGCGGGCCTGACTGTGTGTGTGTGCGTGTGTGTGTGTGTGTGTGTGTGTTTGCACGCACCTCTGTGTCAGTATGAATGTGTGTGTGTGCACAAAAACCAGTCCGACCCCACAGCGTCAGTTCAACCAGGCCAACAGGTGATGATGCAATGTCGGTTAAACTGGGTTTTCTACTCGAACAGTAAAACGTATTGTTGCTTCCGCTCTGACTGAAACCCGTCTCGCTGCCAGTGATGATGCTAAAAAAAAAAAATGGGGCCGTTTGGATTCGGCACCGAAGCATTTCCAGGAGGAGAGAAGAACTTCCACAGCGTGACTCGGTAGCCCGGTGGGCAGAAGCACGTGGCATGCAGTCAGCGTTTGAAGTGGATTTCAATCTGACCAGGGACTTTTTTTTTATCCCTTTTGTCTCCACTTTTAACTTTTGAGGAAAAAAAAGCCACAAAAAGCACATCAGACTATGATTGATGTGTGTTGACCTTGCTTTTTTTTTCTTCTTTTTTTTTCCCTTCCACACTTTATCACCTTCCGACATGAAATAAAATAGATTTTCTTTTCATCCGAGGAAGCTTCTACATATTGTGACGCTTGCATCTTGTTTGACTCGATGAGGTTAAGAAAGAGGAACACATCCTGTGGTCCCTTCACACACGGTGGAAATCTCACCGACATCACCACGAATCAAAAATCCCCGACGTACGATCTGACACAGATAAACTTGGCATCGTCGGTAGCAGATGGCGACGGTGGGACTGCTTTTCCTTTTCCTTTTCCTTCCAGTGAAATTACAACGGACTGTCCCACCTTTCCATCCAGTAAAACCCAGTTCAGGTTTCTGGGAAGGTGTTACTTCCTTTCCAAGAACCGGTTAACCTCTGGATGGGCTTCAGAGCCACGTCATTACATCAGCTGTTCTTGGTTCTGGACCTAACCGGGAGTCGGTTCTTCTTCTATCAAAAAATGGGAAGACCTGGTTTAAAAACGAGGCTCCGCCTCCGAACCGGCTCTCCTCCAAAAAAAAAAAAAAAAAAAAGGTCTGACAGAAACCTCTCTCCTAAAATGTAGACCGTGTACAGTTTGTATTTGTCCCAGCTGTGTCCATAGACCCCCCCCCCCCACCACCACCACCACCACCATCACTACACACACACACACTGGCATTCCTGATTGGGTCATTTCTTAACTGTGTCAGTGAGTCAGATGGAGGGGGGGGGGGGGGGGGGGGGTTGTTGATAACAAAGAGGAAAAAAAAGAAAAGAAGAGAGACGTAATATTCCACATAAATGCCCACACTAAAATTAGATCATGCGATGCCCTGAATACTGAGGGGGGGTTGAGTTGGGAGGGAGGAAGAAGGGGGAGGAGGGGGGGGGGGAAACTATCGCAGAGCTCCCACAGCTCCCCCGCCTCCACGGCACCTCGCTAAAAGTGGCACTTAGCAGCCTCCTTCATCTCCACTCTTTAGCCACTAATTAGGAAGGAAAAGGTCAATACGCAACGCGCTCAAGAGTCCCGCAGACTGAAACACACATAAACTGTCCAAAAATAAGAGAGAAATACGGATCATGATGTAGTGGAGGCTGAATCAACACCAGTTTCCTTTCATGGGTATTTACACAGGCTAAAAAGGGGTTTGGATTTAATTTTTTCAATGCATTATTCATAAAATATATATTTAAAGGGTATTTTAAATAATGAAAGCTGTACGAGGAAATAATCTTAAAAGAAATATTCGAATTTTACTTTTTTTTTTTTTTTTTTGTATGTACAGGTGGCTGTTTACTTTCTGACGGTAACTGATCGTTGTTTACACAGCTTTGTTTACCACGACGTCCCCGACTGAACTAAAGACGCCAATCATGCTCTCCAGAGGAAACCAGCTGAACACCCACTAAAAAAAGAAAAACATCTGGAAAACTCCAAATAACCAGAATACAAAAAAAGTCATACAGACTCCCAACAGAATAAGAGATTTAACTCATAATTGCTCTGCAGACCAACTGTAGCTAAACGACTGAAACGCATCAAATCCACTGATGCAAAAGTTTCCAAGAATGTCTGAACAGCGAGCGCCAGAAGAAAGGAGCCTGAAGGCAACACGACTCTGAGCTGGAGGAACAACGAAAGGTTGAAGAATCTGTCAACCGATTTCAAACAACGGCTACGGAGAAACGCTGTCGACGTAAAAATTCCCACGGGAACCAAACAATACCATTTTTTTTTTTTTAAATCTCAGGAGGATTTAGCGGCTCGTGTTCAACACGTTGTCTTGTCATAAACTATTAGAAAACAAATTGATTCAACAATACTTGATCATGTCGATTGACCGGTTTCACGAATGCGTCACACACAAATAAAAAAATTCCCAAAAGTGAGAATCCTTTTTTGTATCTTACAAAACTTCAACCCTGGTTTTTAACTTGTAAAACACACTTTTTACAAGACCAAAAATTATATCAGTGAATCAAAAAAAATGACCCAAAAAAACAGTTATTTCCTGCCTCGGTCATTCATAAATACTGTCCTCATCAGATCGTGTGCATGTCACCCAGCTAGAACATTTAATGTGGAGTTAGCGAGAATAAATCAACAGCAGCCACCGACAGTCACAGACTCCATGTTCGGCCACCAGACCGGTGAGGACGGGTGACCTCTCCTTACCCTGGGCTGGCGAGAGCTCTGGTTTTGCCCAGCGGGCATGGCGGGCGGCGGCGGCGGCGGGCCCGTGGTTCCACGGAGAACCGCCAGCCAAATGCAGCGAGGCTCGGGGGAGCTGCAGTCCACCCCCACCGGGTTCTGGAAACTCCAGTCAGACCCGGCCGGCGCAGGGCATGGCAGCATAGCGGCGGGCATCGGGGCGCCGGGTTCGCTCACATCCGCATCGCTCGCCACCAGCATGGGCCGCGGGCACTCGGGTTGCCGACGCCGAAGCCGCGGACAGTGTCCAGACGCAGAGACACAGAGCCGATAAGGAGGGCGGGGGGGTGGCGGTGGTGGTGGTGGTTGGTTGGTGGGTTTAAGCTGCGAAAAAGTTTCCCTCCGGGATCCTCCAGGTCGTTCGCTCGAAGAGGCTCAACTCCTCGTCTCCTGGCTGCCGTCCATCGCCGTCGCCGCCGCCGCCGACGAGCGTTTTCGAGAAAAATTTAATCCCACGAGTTCCACATCACGGCCCGTCACTCCCGGGCAGCAGATGGAGGAGTGTGTGTGTGTGTGTGTGTGTGTGTGTGTGTGTGTGTGTGTGTGTGTGTGTGTGTGTGTGTGGTACAGGGATCGGAGGTAGGTCTGGTTTCACTACAGACACACACACACACAGAACAACTGACAGCGTCCCTCTCGTCGGTGTCCGGTGCTGCTCTGCATACAAATCCACTCTGTCCACATCCCAAAAACACAGGCCGCTGTCCCAGAGGGCTGGATCGTCCGTCTCTCCCTCCTCCCACCGCCCTCTCTCTCTCTCTCTCTCTCTCTCTCTCTCTTTTCTTCTTCTACCCTCCCTCTTCACCTCTAAACACCCGTCTTCATCACTTCCCCGGCGTCAGTTACTTCATCCCTCCTTTTTCTCTCTCTCTCTCGTTTGCTTTCTCTTTCTTTCTTTTCTTGTTTTTGTAACTCAATCTAACTCCTTCCACATCGAACCGGTCCGACCGTCAGCCACAAATAAACGACTGTAAAGCGGAACTCCGGGGAAAAAAACAAAAACAACAACAAAAAAAACCTCCACACTGAACATCACTGAGGTCCAGACACGAAGAGGAGGCCCGTCGGCAGCGGTTCACAGTCCAGATGAAGATATCTCCTGCTGATAGGCTATAAATCCTCCGTAGATCCCTCTCGTGCTGCGTGGAGAGGAAGCCTGGCGGCCGCACGTGCTCTGCGTGTGCGCGCGTGTGTGTGTGTGTTTAGTGTGTGTGTGTGCGTGTGTGTGTGTGTGTGTGTGTGTGTGTGTGTAAGCGACACAAACACAGTGACAAAGCTGTGATCCCAGGCGCTAAACTTTACAAAAGCCAGGCCCTGCCTCCACCCCTTCCTCCCCGCCCCACCTCCCACACACCACCCACCCACCCACCCACACACACTCAGAGAGGAGACAAACAAAACAAAACAAACAAAAAAAAAAACACACAACACAAAAAAAACAAAAAACGAGAAAGAAGCCCATTTCAAGCACAAAGAGAAAAAGAAAACATTTGCGTTTGCTGCTGTACTCTCCCTGTTTCACTCCCTCCCTCCCTCCCTCCCTTTTTTTTTCTTTTTCTTCTTCTTCTCTGCTTTAAGAGAGGAAAATGTAGAGGAGAGGAGGGAGGATGATAATGACAGAACGTGGAAAAATCCAGAGGAGGAGAAGAAGAAGAAGAAGAAAGAGACGGAGAGCGACGCTCGTGAAAATTACAACAACAACAACAATAAAAAGACGGCTGCTGCTGGATGTCAACTTGACCTCTTTATCCAACCCGTACTCCCACACACACACACACACACACACACACACACACACACACACACACACACACACACACACACACACACACACATACACTCGGAGAGAGAGCGAGGTGACCTCGCCCACCAACCCGCACCGGCAGAGAGTTTCTCACCAAACAGCCAGGCGTCCAGGAGATGTGCGAGAGCGGCAGGCAGGTGACCATGTTGCTGCCGACGACTCTCCCCCTCCGACGCTCATCTCGCCGCTAACACATCCGTTACCGATGAGGTTAGACAGGTTTCACCGGCCGCGCGCCGGGGCAAGTAGCAACTCGACTGCAGAGAAGAGGAGCTGCCGCCGCCGCCGTCGTCACACACACACACACACACACACACACACACACACACACAGAGAGAGAGAGTCCGTACCCTCTGGATACGCTGCAACGTCGCAGGCAGAAACACACTCTCGCAGGCCTGAATAGTTCGCACACAGTCACGGAAGTGGTAAAATAAAATAAAAGTAGCCCGAGAGATCAATATGAAACACAATGTAAATATCCACAATTACAAAGTAGTGATTTATGGTTTTATGAACTACTTATTTTTTTTTAAGTCTGTTTCTTTTAGATCAGATACTCACATCTCAGGATTTAACCTAATTTGTGACACTTTTGGTATATCGGGCTTTTTGTAATAGTGGGTTGTCAGTTTAAAAAGAAATACACAACAATAATAAGAGAATAGAAAATTACAAGCGAGATATGATTAAAGAAGTTGTTTTTTTTTGTTTGTTTTTTTTCCCTTCTTCTGTGAAGTCAGTTATTCGCCTCGGTGCCCTCCAGCGCTTCAATATTGCACTTTTCTTCTTGCGACTCGCAAGACACTGAAAAGTTAAAAGAGATTACAAAGAGAAAAACAAATGAATGGAGGGAGACGAGTAGGAGATATCCTGACTCTAAAAGGTTCCCCGTGGAGGGTTGGATGTCTGCGGAGTGCGGTGGAGCCGAGTCGGTGTGTAATCTAGCAGCGTGTGTGGGGAGGACGCTGCTCATACAGGTGGGAGGTAATGTGGCCAGATATTACAGGCTAGTAAACATAGATGTAAACAAGGCTGGATGGAAAGTACTCGGAAAATAAACTCTAGAAGGGATTGCGACACGGTAGTCCACGTCCAAGTAGCAGTCATGTTCTCCATTCGTGGAGTGTATCGATGATAAATGAGCACATCTCCCGGGTAAGAAAAGGTGCGTTTACATCTTGTTTGGATAAAATATTTATATGTAATATTTATCGAACGACTGGTCATACCAGACCGAGCTGAAATGCCAAAACACTGAAGTCTATCGATTTCAGCAAACGTGTTTTATTGCTTACGAAATCAAACTTTACTTTTGCAAAAGGAAGACCGAGTTATTGATTTTTTTTTTCCAAGCATCATACGGTCTCACTTTTAAAAGAACCGTTTCTGCGACCATACCAGACGAGGTGGCTCTACACTCCTCTTCATCCTTCGGTTTAAATAGTTTATTGAGTCAGCATGCACTTTCACTGATACACACAAACACACACACACGTGAACACAAAGGCTGCTTCCCCCGCGCGCGCGCACACACAGACGCACACACACACAGACGCACACACACACACACATTCACACAAACACATGCCACATGTCCCACTGAGTCACAGCTGAGTATAAATACACCCGGCTGTGTAATTATGGTTCCTCTTAAAGTCAGAATAAGGCTCTGGCTATGTGGGGGGGGTTTCTCTTCTCTTCTGCGGTTCGGACCAGAGCTCCGGGTTTCGACGCACCACCGGGCGGAACCGCGAGGTCCAGGAGGAGGACCAGCTCTCCTCCAGGCCCTAGTGGTGGTGGTAGAGGGGGGGGGCAGAGAGGAGACCACACCCGGTGGATCTCTAGTGGAGAGCCAGACGAGGGGGTTTAATATCTGGAAACACACCACCGTTCCGGTTCACAATGGCAGCACCGAGGTGGTGGTGGTGGTGGTGGTGGTGTGTGTGTGGGGTGGGGGGGGGGGTAACAATACCAGCTAGTTTTGCCGAGGAGGGGGGGGGAGACGCCTAATTTGGAAACAAAAGATCTCTGTCTGTCTATCCGTCTGAGACTTGAACAAAAACAAGGAGAAAAAAAAAAAAAAAAAGCCAAGATGAGAAATGAACAAAAAAAGGCATCAAGTTACAGTTTACACGAAGGACACACATGAGGAGCCGTGACAATAACACGCCTCCGACCGGTGACCCACACCGTCGGCTGCCGAGGCTGAAACCTGCCCGAGCAGGCCGACGGATACGCATCCATCATATCCAGCACGTTGGGCCTCATGTACATCGTCGCAGCATACCTTCCTTATCTGACTTGCATGAGAGGGATTGTTGAGTAAACACACGCCCCCCTGGAGACGGCCAGACTTCATATTAGGAAAGTTTCATTTTTTTAGTTTTTTTTTTTATAACCTGCCAGCATGAAGTTCCTGAAGTCAGGAAATCAAAGGCTGTTGATGTCGGAGGAGCGATGGCGCTTCACCTCCTGCCCGACCTTCCGCTGCTCTCCGATAACAAACCCATCAAGTGGAAAGTGAAACGTGAAAATGTCTGAGGAGGGAGGTACCGGGCAGATTCGTTCAGCGATATATTTTAAATCCTCCTTCGTGCTCATAACACGACCGCAGGCCCGACAGATTAACACACAGAGGCTTCCCTCCACCCTTTTTTTTTTTTCCCTTCCCCTTCCTCGCAAGACAAAACAAAAGTTTTTCTCCTCACGCTGCGTCTAGACATTAAAATGCGGAGCTGCGAGAGGGAGAAACGAGCCGAGGGCTCGACAGGAAGCGCACAGGAAGCAGAGAAGTGAGATCTCGGTCGGCGTGTCGCAAACAAACCGGACTGCAGACGCAACGGCGGGGTGTTTTCTCTAAACACGGGCCGAGACCGTTCAAGAGACGGGACAGAGTGAAGGTCGCCCAAGGTCAGGCCGGGTTTGATGCTCGCAATGAAACTCATAAAAAAAAATAATAAAAAAAAAAAAAAACACAATAAAGCCAAGATAGAGAAGGAGAACTTTACTAATACTGCAAGTCTGAAGTGTGGAAACTCTTCAGGAAAAGTGTCCTAGGCTCAGAGTGTGAATCCGGTCCCCCTACTGGTGACACCGTCACCGACACTGCTGACTCAACATGTGGCGCAGGAGGTGATGAAGCAGCAACCACGCGAAATATCTGTGTCATCACACTGTTGGTCTAAATTAATAAGTGATTCAAAATATGCGTGATGCACAGAAACCTCCCAGAGGGGTCGACGGTGGAGAGCTGAAGTCATGAGACGAGCGGCGGGATGTGAAAGAGTCATCATTTCTTTCGTATTTACGCCCCAAAAATGGTTTTATTTTTGCTTTTGTCATTTAAAAAAAAAATTCAAATGAGTTTTCACGCTGAATCTTTAAGAGAGGGGGGGTCACACGTAAAATAAATTCTTTTCAAAAATACTGATATTTACTGTAAACATTCTCTGTATTTTTTAGAAGTAGAAGTGTAAAAATAAAAATAAAAATAAAAAAAAAAACTTGTAAAATGTATAAATCTGCGGAAAAAAATGAAAGATATTGCAGAAATATCGTAAAACTACATAATTTAATCTTTTTTATGGAGATACAAAGCAAAATCTGCGAGCATGTGTGGAGGTCGTTTGAGTGTCGGTACAAATACAAATAAAATTCATTTTGTGACTTCTGTGTCTCACTGCTCATTAAAGTTATGAACACATAAACTTTGTCTAATGTGTGTGTTAGATGTGCTCTAAAGTTAGAAAACGTTCCCTATTTAAAATCAGGAATTATCTGATCAGAGAATAGTAAATAACTTGCACCTCAGGTCAGGTTACCTGGCGCCGCGCTAGTGTAGATCCGCTGATCAGCGAGTCGATTACTCCGTCGAGACAGACATTATTAGTAATCTGTCAAAGTGGATTTCTTTGAAAGCTGCAGCTTGGGTGAAAAAAAAAAAAAAAAGACAAAAGAAAGGATGTGGCTGTTCAAAGCAGGTTAATTTTAACCCTAATCTCCAGTAAATCCCCATGGCACAGAATCTATAGGCCTATTTGGCAGCTCTCGGGGGTGCAGTTACCAGCCAGCGGACACTAGAGGGCGACGGCGACACAGAGTCTGACGGCAGATGGGTGGAGAGCAAAAGGGCGGAGAGCCGCACACGTATAGCTGCACAGATCTACGACAATAGGTGTTATGAGGTCGTGTGTGTGTGTGTGTGTGTGTGCAAGGCGTTGACCTTACGACCTGTGGTCGTAATTCGGTCACTGATGGATAAGAGGAGAGCGGGATGGAGATCGGAGAGGTCACACCTGTTGTGGGGCTCCCAGGTGCAAACGGCCCCTGGAAGCCCCGGAGACGATGGCAGGTGGAGTCGGAGACGAAATGTGCCGGGGTCAGATGTCCCATCGACCCACAGCTGAGGGGGAGCTGGGTGGTCCTACGTGCACCCCTCCCTCCCCTCCCCCCACGACTGACCAGATACAACAACAACAATGCACGGCTCACTTCTGCAGACCAGAGGATTAAAGCAGCCCACCTGACTGTGTTCCTCTGCGGGAAGTTAACGCATTATGCATGCATTCTTTACATGTGCCTACTAATGTGTGTGTGTGTGTGTGTGTGTGTGTGTGTGTGTGTGTGTGTGTGTGTGTGTGTGTGTGTGTGTGTGTGTGTGTGTGTGTGTGTGTGTGTGTGTGTGTGTGTGTGTGTGTGTGCGCACGTGCAAAGTTTCCGCTGCCATTGGACGCCCAAAGTTAATAATTACTTCCATTAATGGTTAATCTGATGATTACTGTCTCTGTTTTTCATCGTTTTGCACCACAACACCAGGACAAGTTTGCTCAATAATAAATCAGATTCTGGTTGATTATTTCTCTCTTTTTTTTGTCCATAAAATAGCAACGAAAAAACACAAGATAACATCTTCGTGTCTTTTTTTTTGTCTAGCAAAAAAAAAAATGTTCTTACTATCACAGACAACTAATAAAACCTGGGAGGAACTTTAGGAATATAAAACAGCATTTCAGTCTTTTGCCTGTTACTGTATTGTTGATTGACAAATCAATCAGTCGACTCATCACTTCAGCTCAATTTGTAATCGCAAAATGCTCTTAATTATTGACATAAAATCACAGACCATAATTTAACACGCAACAACTTCATTGATAATAAATAAACCGTTTAACTTATTTATCAAGCAAAAATGCTGATTTCTGCTTCTGGGAATTTGGTTAGTTATGTATTTGTTGTAAATTAAATATTAAATATATGTGTTTGGGACCAGTCGGGAGGGCGGGGGAGGGGGAATCTACAAGTCAGGAACATCAACAAACTCCAACATCGGCCGATGAACATGACTTAATGTTTAATCAAAAGCAATTTGAAGATGTCAAATTGGGCTTCGGGAATTTACGATTACGTGGCCGATTTATTCATTCATAATCCCCCCCCCCCCCAAAAAAAAAAAGCAGGCGAAGTCATTGATAATGGAAACACGTGTTGCACACTCAATGTTGGCTGCTCCACCAGCTCAGAGGCTTAAAAGGGCCATTTTAGATTTATAAGATTTATAACACAAAAACAAAAAAAGAAGCTGTTATTGGCCGAGTCAGGATTGTAGGTGTGTTCCTGCTGCTGCATCCCCCACAAGGGAACGTGGGATACATGAGTCAGCCAGCCAGCCAAGCATCGACAAAAAAAAAAAAAAAAATGGATGGAGAACATGGAGGGGGCGGGGGGTGTCGACAGATGTTGAAAAGCAAACACCGGGGAGGGAGGGGGGGTACCGAGAATAACAAAAATGAGGGAAGAGAGTGATCTAAAGCAGAAACCAGAGTCAGGATGTTGAGCAGGAAGGAGACACGTGTTTACTCGGAGATCTGATTACACTTTCCATACATCTCCGCTCTATCGTTATCTTTTGTAACCGCCTTTCTTGGCCGACTTCGCTGCAGCACATTGATAATGATGAAGGTTCAGACTTCTGCGTGACGGATACAAGACGTTCTCCCGGCCGCCAACACACACCGTGAGTTATTAAACGCTCTCAGAGGTGCGTGCGAGTGTGTTTAACCCCGTTTCATAACCTGCAGTTATATCCTCAACATGCCTCATAGTCATGGGAGACCAGGCCGTATCGCATCATGTGATAAAATCTGTGTGTGTGTGTGTGTGAAGGACAGACAGCTCAACACACACACACACACACACACACACACACACACACACACACACACACACACACACACACACACACACACACACACACACACACACGCACGTCTTGTAGCGCACTAAGTGGAGAGATGCTGCTCCACTTTAACCTAATTAGCGGGGAGTGGCTCCTCCAGCCGACAGCATTCTTCACGTTCAGGTCAAATCCGCAATGAAACAATCTGACCTGAAACTAAACTAAAAGACGAAACCGCAGCTTTTCCTGATTGGTTTCGTTTTTGTTTTTGTTTTTAAACGCGTGGAGCTTTTAACACATCCGTCTCCAAAATGTCTGCTGGTATTAAACACAAAGTGCAGCAGAGGCTGGTGAAGATGTCGCTACGTTTGCAAGAATTAAAACCAATTTGGGACCAAAAAGTGTTTTTTTAGGTAAAAATGCGTGTTGGGGAGGGGGTCAACGTTTAAGGTACCAATAAATGTGACTCGCACCCCACAGGAGAAGTCAGAGGATCAATATGATAAGATGTTTCACCGAGAACATTTTATATTATTTAGCTTCTCCTGGCGCGAGAAGGAAAGTCGGGGAATCATGAAAGTCATGTAAACTCCAGCTGCTAGTATGGCTGGAATAATCACAGCCGCCCGTTACCCATCACCTCGGTGCTGATCGAGAAAAAAACAACAACAAACAACAAACAACAACCCCGCAGGGACACGAGTTCGACAGCGGAGGCGTTTTACGCTCGTTTACAGGTTCAGGATCGGCTTTCACCCCCGATTCTCCCCCCCGGGTGAGACGGCTCGGGACGGACGCCGTGACGGGGGAGTTTCGATACGTCGCGGGTTTTAAGCCGGAAGTCCTCCTCCGTGCGTCGAGAGCTCGACTCGGCGCCGGGAATCCAAACGGACCCGTTCCGGCTAAAAGTGCGACGTCTTCTCGGCGCGTTTTGGCCACGCGGGCCGTCGGGCGGGGAGGCGGACGGTGGCTTGCCGAGGAGTTTCGTCAGGTAAACTCACTCGGCGGCAGTTTCTGTTGAACCGATGCAACTGTCTGCTGATATATGTGTGTGTGTGTGTGTGTGTGTGTGTGTGTGTGTGTGTGTGCGGCGGATCTACCGAGGGGCCGCAGCAACATCGGGGCCCGATGACGACATCTGGCAAAAAGCCTAACCCTTCTCTCCTTGCACTGTAACCCCCCCCCCCCTCCCCGCCTTCTCTTCTGTACTGACCACAACCGCTGGGAGCAATCAGAGCGTCACGTCTGAGCTCCACAGCAATAAGAGACCGCCCCCCCCCCCCCCTCCCCTTTCCCCTTTTCTCAGTCTCTTTCTTTCCTGGTTGTTTTCAGAAGCAGCAGAAAACCACAGGGCTCCAGCAGACCCCCCCCCCCCCCCACACACACACACACACACACACACCGCACCCCCTACCTCCCCCCATCCTAAGCTTGCATTTATGCCACACTATGAGCCCCCTCCCAATCCCCCCTTCCCACACTCCCTCTGCAGCCCCAGATGTGTATATTTAGCCCATCTGGGCTTCTGTGTAATTAACATGAAAATTATAACTTTGGGACTAAAAAAAAAAAAAAAAAAAAAAAGGATGACGTCGTCGTTCTCCTTGGCCGAAGCTGGACCGACTTCTGGGGCGTGGTGGAGGCGACGCGAAGTCAGGTTGTAGAGACGAACCGAGGCCAGCGGTTTTAAAAAGAGAGAAAGAGACAGAGAGAGAGAGAGAGAGGCTGCAGAGGGGGAGTCGGAGTGTTTATTAGAGCAAACGAGATGGCCTGCTCTGGAGTTTCCATTTGAGGTCATCTGGTTTCTGCATTCCTGCCATGCACCAGCGCTCACACCGCACGGAGGAAGTCCTCCATCGGTCTGCTCGCACAGGACTGTGCAAGTCCAGCGTTTCTCAAGAGCGGAGTGTGGGGCGTAGAGGAGCCATTTAGGGAGCTTTTGGAGCGGCGAGGAACATTTTAATTTAAATCAGAAATAACTCCTACGTCTGGTCTCACGGACGGAAAACGATCACCTGGGAATCGGCGGATTATGTTCGAGGCACGCGGGGACGCCAGAGAACTTTCGCAGATGCTCTCGGCCGAGCCAAACGAGCTCCAGAAAGTTCGAAACGCACCGCGACTTTCCGATATTTCCATCAGAGCGTCTCGGCTCTCCGTCTGGTTTTGTGACCTTGGTGACTCCCTGCAGGCTCACCCTGAACACGTCGTGACCTCTGGGCAAAAGATAGTCACACGGCATCATCAATTACCGCACCGCCTTTGCTGCTAAAGAATCAATTACTCATCGCACGTGATGCAAAAGCTCACGAAGCGGGATTTTTTTTTTGGGGGGGGGCTCGCGAGCACGAGCTTCTTTTCCGTGTCGGCCGATGAACCCGGCGACGCCGAGATTAAATCCAGAAGGGGCCTCCGCTCCGCCTCCCTCCTCTTCTTCCTCTCTTCGTCATTCCCCAGTGGCTCAGAAAGATGCTGCGCAGATAAGCGCCTGGCGTGTTTTGAATACGGGAGGATCGGCCCACGCTATCGTTTCACCCGCTCCTTTCCTGTTGACGCGATGCAGACTGTTGGGGGAAAAAAAAAAGAAAAAAGGGGGGGGGGGCTGCGGGGGAGGACGTCTCGAGAGGACGGGGACGCTGGTGTCAAGAGTGCAGTCGCTTTTTTTTTTTTTTTTTTCCAGCTGATCCCCGAGGCGCTGCCCTTTGTGTGTTTAATGTAATGATGACATCCATATGCCGGGTCCATGATGATGATGATGATGATGATGATGATGATGATACTGCTGTGTCTTTAGCCTCTGTCACTCTCTATTAGCGGCATTTGTAAATGCAGGGGATGGCGACGACTCAGCGACTGTTTACCCCACAGAGATAAACCGTCCTCAGCGGCTTCATGACTTGTTTCGCCGCCCGAAAAGAAGGTCAGGCACGAGGCCTCGAGGGAACGCGGCTCCCTCCCCCCCCACCACCACCACCACCCACCCACCCACCCACCCACCACCGCCGCACAGAGTCCCACACCAACATATGGTTTCACTCTGTCATTCAGATGAAAGACGCGGCTGGCAAAGAGCGGAGTTAACGGAAACGTACTGTTCGTTTTCGCTGCGTAAACGGAGCGAGCGGAGACGGGAGGAAGAGATCGTAACGAAACAAACCTTTTATGGCACGAGCTCGCATGCGGGATTACCTGCTGCTCTTTAAGGATGAGAGGCGGTCGCCCCCCCCCCCCCCTCCACTCCCCGAGTGCACATTCAGACAAAACGTGAAAAATGAAAAGCCACAACGGCGGCGGAGAATCCCCGAAAAGGAGATGACCAAAGAAGGAAACAAGAGGTGGAAATTTAGAAGAAAAAAGCGACCTTCATGAACGAGGAGGAAGATCCAAGAGATACGAATGAGAACACAGCTCAGGCTGCAACCCGCGTTTGCGTTTACGTTTTATTGCGGTTAAATCGGTATCTGGGGGGGCGGGGGGGAAGCGGAGTTTACGTTCTCGATCACGTGTTTTGCATTCAAGCGAACCCGCAGTCAAACACAAGAGCCGTTGTGTTTTTCAGCGGCGGCCGTTAGCTAGAATAACAACTGCAGAAGACGCAACAGATGCATCGGTTCGGAGTGGAAGTGAGGTTCACCGGCCGGTTCTGCTCCCGGAGAGTAAACGAGGACGCCGTGCGATGCAAATCGATCTGAAGCAGACCGTGACAGGATTGAAGGAGATTTACATCACATTTACAGAGAATTAAAGCTTCCTCTTTTTGGTTGATTATAAAAACAAAAGGCAGGCAGAAAAAGTTGAGTATCCTGAATACTGAAGAAAAAGAACACAAGTCAGTTTGGTTTATTTCGCCTTCGAGCCAGTTTACTACAAGAATAATTGACTTCTTTTTTGTGGTTCTGTAGTTCTGGTTTAGAAAGTGTGGAAAGCAACGGTTTTGTTTTTTTTAAAGCAATTTTAAGCATAAACTTTGAAATATGAATAGGTTTATAAACTCAAGTGAAGCATAAAATAATGAAATTAAGGTTGCATGTCTGTTACCCGCTGTCATGATATTGGCGTTCACAACAGTCAACATGGCTGCCAAGCCCTAAAAATATGCTCTATTTCTGCTGTCAGAAACCACAAACGCTGCCATGTCCAGTCTTTCTCAGAGCTCTCCAAAACCTCCCACTTTCCCCTCGAGGGATATTCAAAATTTCCCAGCTGCTTGTGAAAGCACCACGACTGGCCGGCAAATGACAAAAGAAAGAAACCAGGGCAACATTTTTGCCGACCAAAACTCTCATAACAAAAGAGTAAGAAGTCACCGTGACCATCCAAGATATGATTACAGCACGTGAGCATATCGATTAATTATAAAATTGACGTTGGGTGGCATGTTTTTTTGTTGTTTTTTTAATTAGGGCAAAGCCACGCCAGCTGCTTCAAGTCTCATAGTCCAAGTTGATAAGTTTACTGGCCGCAGCTTCAGTTTTGATGGTAAACACAAACTGTCCCTCTAAACTACGATATCTGAACGATAATCGGAGAGCCACAACGTCTTCGAAGCCAAAGGAACGGACGAGCCGCGTTATCCTTTGAGAAAATCTGAGAGAACATGTAAACGGAGTCGTGCTCGACCAGCAGGCATCAGGAAAACCACAGCGCCTCCATCTCTTCCCAGCATCCTCATTAGCCTCCCGACGTTCTCCGTCCCGTGACTTTGCTGGCTCCTCGCTAACAGCAGGACCGACTGGACCGAATGTTGTCCCGGTCGCGTTCACGCGGGATGTTTGGGAAGTAAGAGGCGGAGGTCGGGGAGAGTCAGCTCTCACTAACCCAGGTCAAACAGCAGCGATTCAACTGTGCGCGACCCGCGATTCACAGTTCATCGGCACTCAGCCGGAGCTCTGACTGGCCGGCCGCCATTTACAACATAAACAGACTCGGAGCGGCCGGCCCGAATTGGAAAATCACGTACGGAGAGTAAACATCATCTGACCGTCGGCAGAGCGCTGCTCCTTCTTCAATTATCCAACAGCTCACAACAGAGAAAAATCCAGTCAGAGCTCAGTTTAAGTGACGCTCCTAAGCCCATGTGAGAGCGCGATATTTACGACAACAGAAGCGTTATATCATGAAGACATAATAAACAAAGGGGAACATCCATCAGCTGGGTTATTTATTTTACACAGTACTAACAAAAGGGTCATTTTATGGGCTCATAATGCGTTTGTTCCTGTTATTACTGCAAACGGCACGTACAGTGTGATATGGTGACGTATGTGTCGTAGGTTTAATAAAAAGGGAACGCCGCTGATTTTACACGCGAGAGTCAGTGAACCCGTGACGAGGGGTCAGGAGTAAAAACAGTACAATAATGACATCTGTGGATCCGGAGGACCTTTCCAAAATCCGACCAAAACAATATCATCAGAAATTTCAGCTTTGTTTAAAAGACGTCGGCGTTTACGAGGCACTTCGTGGCCGTTTAACTCAAACTAGTAGCGAAAAGTTGGGATCGCTCTGCTTCTAAAGTCTCAATGGTCTCCTTGTTCCAAGTGCAATACTAAAATCGCTGGAGAACCCTTTATGTGGTCAAATGCTGTGTCTCAGGAAGGTCTGCTTTAGGGCCATCAAAAAGTGGAAACCTTTCTCTGATCTCTGCTTGAGGATTTGCAGTTCTTCTTTGTCATAAAAGGACAAAGAAACTGACTGACAGCCAGAAAACGAAAAGAAAGATGAAGAAGCCACTTCAGGCACTAAGACATTATGATTTTTTTTTTTTTTTTTTAATACTTTCATATTTTTAAAGGCTACTTGATGGTTTCCGCGTGACTTTTGAATGCATGATGTTCCACAACACAGTTTTCAAATACACATCAGTCTGTTTTGTGGACCCGAGCCAGAATTTGTTGCCTTTACATCCCAAGAACAGACATGGAATTTGGAGCTTCACAAGTAAACACTCTTCCCGCTCGTATTCGTCGTCTACGAGGGAGGTCAGTGTGAAATTTGGCAGCTTTCCTGCAGGTCCGCAGGTCATTTTGTTATCTTCTTTGCATCCTCTTCATTCCTCCTCCTCCCTCACATTCCAGTGCAATCCCTGCTGTTTATATATAAAAAAAAAATAAAATGATAATAATAATCTGCACAGCTGATGAGAAGAAGTCACAGGGTACCATCGAGCTTTCTGCAAACAAAAACGTACTCTCGGCGCTCTTTGCAAAAATATAAACATGTCGAGAATGCGACGTGACGAACGTGCACGGTCGACATCGGGACGTCCGAGAGACAAAACGAGACGCAGGATCAGATCTGATCTGAATGGAAATCCGTCAAACGGCGGCCCCCGTTTGACCCCTGTGGCCCCGGCTGCACACTGTGACAGGGGTTCCCTCCTGCCTCTTTAGCCTCTTTACCGGGGGCCAAAGTGTGTGACGAGGGCGGCCACCCCCCCGGCCCCCCTCCTAACCTCTGAACCTTGACCCACGGTTGAAACCCCCGCCTTCAGGCCCGATCCCGCAAGAAGATACAGACGGAGTCAAAGTCTGGCATTTTCCCCAACAAGACCCGACTCGCTCTCCCGTCCCTCCCATGTGCGGAGCATCACATCGACACGAAGCCCCACACACACACACACACACACACACACACACACACACACACACATCAACACTGCATCTCTTCTGCAGGCATAAACACAAAGAGGCACAGACGCAAGCCAGACCATCAACAGGCTGAATCTCATTAGCTCTGGTCTGATTCTGAGCGAGGCTTTGTTTAACACCGACCCTCCCAGCGCCTGCCAGTCAGACGCCACACGGAAAACACACGGCTGAGACGCGAGCGAGGACGAGCGCTTCCCGCGGGAGGAGACGACGACCTAGCTACGAGCTAATATCTCTAATATTCAGGGTCAGACGTAGAAACGGTAAAACAAGGGAGGAAAGAACAGAGCAGAATCAAATGAAATTTGTCAGAAATCGCGTCATACCATTCAAATTGGTTTATCCCGTGTCCATTTAAGTCTTTGATTTGCATTACTTTTGAGCTTTTCTCAGATAGAGCTAATTTGCAGACAATCCTCCTTTAGAACTAAACTATCTCCTTCAACCTTATCGGTGGCCGTGGGTCACTCATTACAGGCCGATGCCGTGAAGCCAACCTTTGTTCAAACCCGCTGAATTTTATTGCAAATTCCAGTGAGTGGACCAAACTTTATAAATGATACCAAATATACCCGGCTGAATTTTTTGAAAGTGAAGCATAAGACCTGTGGAATATTTCAAATGGTGCAGCCATAATAACACACAGTTTCAATAAGAAGCAAGAACCAGCTGATATAAAGCATATTTCATGTTGTAGGTAGGTGCTGAAGGAGATTATATGAACAACTTTAAACCTACTTAAAGACAAATAAAACAAAAAACTGGATTTTAAGGGGTTTAAATCGGCAACACAAGCTTCAAAACCAGAAATGATCTGAACTATAAATAAGAAATACCCACTTATAATAAACAGGATAATCACAACAATTAAAACTACGGATGGTAATTATTATGTAAAAACGAAAGTAACTGAATTTGAGTCGTGCAGTAGCTATCGACGGCTCCCGCAGAGAGGAACACTGATTGACGGACTGGAGGGAGATCGATAAAGAGCCATTAGCAAGAGAAACACGCCTGCTCTGCAGAGCTGCACTACAACAGCCGCTCCCCTCTTTCCACACGAAACAAGGTCAGCGACGACTGACGGCCTTCGCCCACCTACACACAGGCTGCCCTGTGTTTGTACAGTATCAAGGACCTCCTCGTGCAAACACAAGGGGAGGAGGACAAATCAAAAGGTTTTAGTGTTGTCTTGGGTGTGCGTGTGCGTGTGTGTGTGTGTGACACTTTTTCATGCACCTGCACCCAGATTATGAGTCACATGTGTAACTCCGACCCCTTTAAGTGTGATGTAAACACGCCGGAGTGCCTATATTTGAGAGCACCCATATGTGTGTGTGTGTGTGTGTGTGTGTGTGTGTGTGTGTGTGTGTGTGTGTGTGTGTGTGTGTGTGTGTGTGTGTGTGTGACTCTGCAGGTTAATGATTGTGGATGTGGAGGTTTGTCGGCGGCGGTGCAGCTGTTGCCTCCGGAGCGGAGGAATGCAGCGGGGGTGGACGGTGTCGAGGCGTGAAGGCGCGAGAGACGTTTCGACGGCGTTAATGGACTGACCCGGGACACTCCGTAACACGCGCTCCGCCGTCACGCCCCGCCGTGTCACGTGTGGCTCCGCCCACTTTGAAAGAGTCCAAATACCGGCCGTGATTTTACGGGCCGCCTGTCCCACCACGCGTCACAAAAGTGCCGAGAAAAAAGGGTGAAAAAAAAACACCCACATTTAAAATTGAAATGCAAAATATCATCAAGTAAATTACAAGTTAATAAACACATAAACAAGGGAACGTAACAATCGGACCCCCTTGCTCACTGCAGTCCCATTTTAATGCATCTGCTCAAAATTTATGACATGCTTCACATCTTTCCTAAATGTCTGAAAACAGTTCAGCAAGTTTGTAATTCGCAATCTGAACTGATGCCGGACCCAATAACCTCGGTGCAGGCTCAGATTATTTGATTATTTCTGCGGGTTTGAGAGGGTCTGGCCCTGCGCCGCGGTGGATAAATGAACTGTGTGTGGGTGTCTGCGGGTCTGATGTGTTTCTGACAAGGTAAACTCCAAGAAAAGAAAACCAACATCAGGGTTTTTTTTGTTTTGTTTTGTTTTATGTGGAAACAAGCATCACACACAGCTTGTGTGTTTGATCCCTGAGCAGCTTGTTTTATAGCCGCGAGTTTACAGGTAAATCTCTTCTGTTTTCTGCACAGCTCAGATTCGGATTGTTTTCTGGTAACAAAAAACATGATATAATAAAAGAAGAGCCGACACGCTTTAGATGCAAGAACTGTTTGATCGGAGAGAAGACAAAAAACACAACACCTAAAACTGACAATGTGGTTGGATCTCAATGCTTCCTGGGTGTGACCACTCGTCTGATCATCCAGGAAGGATGTTAACGCTGAATGTGAACCGCCGCACGGTAAGAAGTGTAGTGTATTTTACAGCACTTTGTATACCGCAGTGGTTGCTGATGTTTCCGGCTCGTGACCCTTCAAAACTAAACAACGTGTGCTTGCAAAACCCTCGTAGCAGGTTGCAAACGTTTGCGGGATACGAGGGCTTAAACGAGACTTTTCTTTCTAAGATTATCTTTTAAGACAAATATTTCTTAGGAAAAAAAAAAAAAATGATTAAGCATTCTTAAGGAGTAAAATAGAAAAATGAGGAAAAGGTTTGTCCTGCAAATCGCCTCACAGCCACTAAGATTCATCTTCAGTGGGCAAAAAAAACAACAACTGACAGTTCCTCTTCAAAAAAAAAAAGAAGTTTAAATCACATAAATCCTCAGCCTTTGCAGTATGTGCTGTATTATGTGCTCACTACTACGCGGTGAAGCCATCTGTGAGTGATCACTGAAACGCTTTCCTCTGCAGCATCTCGCAGCTGCTTTGAGTTAAAGGCCCCCTTTGGACCAGGAAGCTGATCCTGGACCTGCTGACTGGATCCGGGCCTCTGTGGTCTGAGGTCTGCAGCCTTCGTGAGGGCGCTCGTCCTGTGATCAGCCAGATCATCATCAGGACTAAAAGACAGTTTGTGGATCAGCCCGAGCTTCTGTCTGAGGTTTTTGAATACTACCAAAAAAAAAAAAAAAAAAAA
This sequence comes from Brachyistius frenatus, assembly GCF_029030835.1. Taxonomy (NCBI): domain Eukaryota; kingdom Metazoa; phylum Chordata; class Actinopteri; family Embiotocidae; genus Brachyistius; species Brachyistius frenatus. The sequence goes on along the minus strand of NW_027210679.1, from coordinate 1,155,209 downwards.
AAAAAAAAAAGGGGGGGGAAGCTGTCAGCGCCTTCTAGGACCAGACCTCAGTGGAAAAACAGCTCTCGGATCAGCAGGAAGAACAGCAGGTATAAAAGGGTTGAGGATCAGCAAAGTTGAAAAAGAAAAAAAGAAAAAAAAAGTCATGTGTGGATGCAAAACAGAAGAAGAGGATGACGCTGCGTTAGCGTGTGAGAGAGCTGATGCACAAAAGAGGAGCTTTAACATCGACCCGCTCGGCGCACGATTTTTCATAAAAGCGCTTCTCGTGTTTCTCATCGTCAACGTACTCCGGCATCACGTGGCTCAAATGCAGCATTAGACATCGGGTGCGACCGCTCGCGCTGCTGCCTCGCCCTTTCTGGCCAAACGGCCTTTTATTGATCTCACCCACAATGCTTGCACTGCTCTCATCTCTCACAAACACACACACACACACACACACACACACACACACACACACACACACACACACACACACACACACACACACACACACACACACACACACACACACACACACACACACTAGTGTAATTTTCCATCTCACTTGGTTGTTGTTGTTGTTGTTGTTGTTTTAAATCACTTTATCTCAAATTTTCCACGACTCTGTGAAGGGAACAGAAAGAAAAAAGAAGGATGCAGATTAAAACGGGCAAAAGACGAGGGAGACGACGCGCGGGCTTGGATAAGAGGCGCGCTTTGGCCGAGGGCGCGCCGGGGGTCAAAGGTCAGGTATGACACAGGTTCAGGGACTGAGAGGAGACCAGTTGAGGTCACCGGTGAAGAAAAGAGTCGCACAGGAGGACATCAAGACACTTTGAATGGCGCTTTATGAGTTCCTGTTGATTAAAAACAACAGTTTTGTGGGCACAAGCACACACGCACACACACACGGCAGTCGTTATGGCGACAGCAAAGTGTTTCATGTTTTACTAAAATGGTTAACATACCAGGAGGGGGAAAAAGAAAGAAAGAAAAAAAACCAACATAAAAAGTGGATTTAAAGTGTTTGAAGGAGCATTCGCAGCGAGGTTCAATTAAGGCGTGACCACGGAGGAGGATAAACTCCACAGATAAGAGAGGATCTGTGGGAGAGGGGGTAAAAGTTCGCGATTACAGAAGACACACACACACACACACACACACACACACACACACACACACACACACACACACACACGCTGACGAATGAAACATCCCCTCCGTCACACGGCTACCGTTACAGACAGCCGGAGACCCTCAGAGGAGGTTTCATCTGAGCTGGCAAACCACACGCCTCCTTTGGACCGGCGGACCACCGGCCGGGCTGACACATCTCACTCCATGACTTCACCGTGACACACCGACACATTCCTTCAAGCCCCACCAGAAGAAGGCATCTCTCTTAATTCGGTTTCTCTTTCAAACACCAGGTCATGAGTTCCTCCCCCAACATTTCTATCAACTTTTTTGCACACACACACACACACACACACACAGCCCTGTCGAACTAACAGCCGATGGAGGTGAGGTGAGGTGTGATGTGATGTCTTGTGATGTCCACTCGGTTGAAGTCATACTTTCCCCTATCTTCTCATTTGCCGTGACATCAGCGATTCACCAGCGGTCTCCCTCCAGCTTCATGGCTTGTTCATGAGCAGCAGGAAACCAGGTTTGAAGCCTCTCTCATAAAAGATGGAGGCTTTTATACAGCACACATTTTCCCCACTAAAAAAAAACAAACAAACAAACAAACAAACAAAAACAAACACTGCTGGAGAAGTGACACACCATCATCCCCTTGTTTGGGATTGACAAGCCCCCCCCCCCCCCTGATGCAGCAAGAGGCGGACAAAAGACCGTGGATCAACCCGGGGGGGGGGGGGGCGGAAAATGTGACTCTGGAGCAGTTTTTAACGAATTTTATTCACCCTGTCCACCGCTTTCTGCCCTCAACGGTGAACAAAAACATTCATCAAACACCTTCTGTCCAGTATGTGTGTGTGTGTGTGTGTGTGTGTGTGTGTGTGTGTGTGTGTGTGTGTGTGTGTGTGTGTGTGTGTGTGTGTGTGTGCGTACACAGTGGCTATGTAAACTAGAGTTAATCCTCTTAGGAAATCACGCTCTCTGACAAGACCCACAACGCTGCGCTCTCCGCACCGTCCAATAAACAAACAACCCAACCAACCCCATTATATGTCCAGGTAACCAGTCTCGCCGCAGTTATCGGTGTCGGCGGGTACTTACGTGGTTCTCAGAGTAGGGAGGTATTCCAACAAGGCAAAAGGCAACTCCATTCATCGGACAGCAGAAACTGTTTGGTTGCAACAACGAGAGGCAGATTTTTGTACGCAGGCGGACCGGGGAGCTCTTGAGAGTAACAATGCTCCGGGCGAAAACACACACACACTTTATATGCTCAACACTTTTTCCAGCTTCCTTCCTCCTGAAAAGAAAAAAAAAAAAAAAAAAAAAATCCCAACTCTTGTTCCCGTTGTTTCGGGCAGTCCTGTGCTGCTGCTGCTGCTGCTGCTGCCCTCTCCCCCCCGCCTCCTCCTCCTCCTCCTCTTCTTCTTCTCCTCCTCCTCCGTCTTCTTCTTCTTCTTCTTCTTCTTCTTCTTGTTCCGCCAGACCGCATCAGTTGAACATAACTAAATCCCCGTGTGCTCTCCGGCCTGCCTGGAAACTGCACGCAGCAAGCGTCAAAACGCGGACGGGACGCCGGAA